>NW_008603861.1:0-7322 GCF_000691845.1 Merops nubicus | reverse complement strand
ATTTGAGAACCCCTCTTTCTAACTATGTCTTCCACAGCCACACAGCATTTTCACCTGCCTCTCAGAGCAGTTGCCTTTTTATGATGATGATGACTTGTGTTTTTATATGCTTACAATAGCCAAGAGTTTTTCTGTAAAACTTTTTATAAATATTTCTCAGTGTACATACAGACCTTTGAGTAAATTCTTAATATTATCCTTCCAATAAAAGATGATGTTACAGAATAAATTATCATATGCTTGTTCACTACCTTTCACTAGTTCCAAGCTTAAAGAAGTTAATTTACTGTAATGGTACTGCTGTCGCTTGTGAAAGTGAATTGAACAAGAAAGACTTTGGCCAGTAGAGAAAAGCTAGAACTATTTCTTAAGAATTCACAGCATACTATATGTTTTTGATAGTCAAAAGAAACTGAAGCTCTCAAAATAATGTTCATATTTTAACTCAAGAACAATTTATGGTTTTAAATTATATTCCAAAAAAATCACAGAAACATACTAACTAACATTTTACTGATAAGACAGATCTCAGTTTTTACAATTACTGTTATGCATTCAGGTAGAAACATGGAACTGGCACTACCACTAGCTATATTGATCACATATTGAAGGCCACATCAGTTCCACTTATTTATCTTGCTCTGCAAGGAAGCTGAGAAAGAAGCACAAGATGAATTCATCAACAGCAACCATGAAGTACATGCTGTCACCTCATCACCATGAAGAACACCACTGTTAAAGCAATGGAGTTTGCAAAGTACAACAAAGACATCAGGGTCACCATTTGTATGAATACATAATAAAATTCTGTTATCCTTTCCATCTTAACAGCTCTTGTGGTTGACATCAAACCAGTCAAGTTGCCTTTCTTTCCAGTATAGAATATAGCTTTCTGACTTGTTTCCAAATACCACATATATACAGCAATGTATCTGAAATCCAGTGATGCACTCACAAAGCATATCTGAACTGATTTCTTTCTTCATATAAAGCAAGATGGTCATATTAGCTCTTCCTTCACTCTAGCCTATTACCATCCATGGAGACTTATCTTTTCTTAACATTTATAACAGTCTTGTAGACTAGATACTCTCCATTTCAAAAATGTGTTCACAAGCAGTCTTGACATGTTCTCTAAAGATACTCTGTTAACAGTTGTATGTATGTATTTGGTCCGGTTGGGATGTAGCCCATATGATGCCATGTTTTAGATTTATGATCAAAACAGTGTTGATTACACACCAGCATTTTGGGTGTTGCTAAAGTGTTTTTGCACAGCATCAAGGCCACTTCTATTTCTCATACTGCCCCATCAGCAGGTAGGCTGGGAGGAACACAGCTGGGACAGCTAACTCCAACTGACCACAGGGATATTCCATGGCACAGAATAGCTTGGGTTGGAAGGGACCTTTAAAGGTTATCTAGGCCAACCCACCTGCAGTGATAACATCATGCTCAGTGATAAAACTAAGGGGAAGTTTCTCCAAAGTAGTCACTACTCAGAGACTGGCTGGACATCTGTCTGCTGTGCTGAGTGATTGCTTTTGTGTCACTTATTTCTTTTTCTTTTTTTTATTTAGTAAACAGCCCCAATGTAAACCCATGAGCTTTTCTTCCCTCTCTTTCCCACTTCCAAATCTCTCTCCCAAACCACTGAAGGAAGGTGGGCAAGTGACTGGGTTTTGGCTTAGCTGCCAGCTGGGGTGAACCTGTCACAATGTATAAACATAGAAAACCACTTTAATTCAAGTTACGACTATTTCTTTATAATGTTATTTTCTCAAAAACTCCTGTCTCTCTTCCATAATAACAGTCCTCTTGAACTTGATTCTGTCCTAACCTAGCTGTTTTCATTGTAGCTTTGTCATTATAGCTCTGAAAATAGAGCAAAGAGTTCTGCTCAATGAAATCTTGATTCCCTTTCAAGACAAACAAGACAGCTCACCATTTCTTTTTCTCCAGATTTTAAAGTTTAACAATACAAGGAAAATATGCCAATATAAGATAACAAAATTTCTGAACACTATCATAACGCAAAAAAAGGCACCATGAGATCCCTAGATCTCAACTTTTGATAAATCTTGTTTTACGTCAGATAATCATATTGCCTAAAGCTCTTCAAGTTTCCAATGCTGCTTCACTATGGGCTGACATTACACCCTACTTACAAGCAAGTGATAATGGCTTATTGTTAAAAGCGTTGACGCTTTCTGTATCTGGCTTCACAGATGACCAACAGTAAAGCTAGGAAGACCATGTTTTTAAGATGTCTTTTTAATTTATTAGCAAAATGACAATTCAAAGCATGAGATTCAAGTTCTTTATATTTTCTCTTAATAAAAGCTTAATTTGTTAGTCCTTTATTAAAGCTAATTGTATAAACTACAGGAAAAAAAAAAGTTTTATAAACTCTAGCTGGTGATTAAATTCTTTCTTGTTAGAAAATCCAGAAGCAGACCTCTTTACTTGTTTCTAATCATATTAAATATAGGTAAATGAAAAGTTATATACTCATGTTCTCCAGAAATACAATTCTGATTTTCAATTTTTTCATTTTTTTTTTTTTTTTACTTTTTTTTTTTTATTTTATTTTATTTCTCTATTAGATAATTATCTGAGGAATTATTGAAGATCTGGAGGAAAGTTTAACAGAGGCTTTCATTTAAGTATACATACTTCATTAGCCTTCTATATCCCACTCACATTCATAAGCTGGCCCTATGGAATGTTCCAAAACATCTAACAGGAGATGAAACAGAGGAAATGCCATTTTAGGAAAATTTTTTCTCAAGCTCATGTTCCAATTGTTAGATTTTATACAAATATTAAATGCTGAGTCATATAAGGCAAGCATACATACACGTGTTTTTCAAACTGGTCACCACAAATGACTCATAAGAAAACCACAGGACAGCACAATCATGATTCAGTGACATCTGCAAGAATAAGGTTAATAATAATATCCTAATGGTAAAGAATTATGGGAAAGCTTACTCTTCCTCTGAATAGTAAAACATACCATCAGCTGGGCAGATCCACTACCAATAATTTTCTTAGATGTCACATTATGATAGTTATGCCACAGCAGCACAGATCAAGAGAAACATTACCCGTTTGTCAATGGCAGCTTCCAGCTCAGGATAGCCTACTTTATCAAGCTGGACCTCTGGAAACAGATCTTCAATTAGACTCAAGAATAAAGGTTCATCTTCATCAATCTAGTGAAAATCAGGGAAAATAAACCTCACAGATTAAAACCTATTTTAGTTACTCTAGCATCTTAAAACACAATCTCTAACTCATGCAAAGCTGAGAAAAATTCTGAAAACATAAGGTACCATTTATAGTGATCCTTTAGGTGCTGAACACCCTAGCAGGACGCAGCAGAAGATCATCACATGATGCTTCCAATAATCAAAAGTTATTGAAAATAAACCACTAACATACAGACTAAATTGATCTAAGTAGATTATACCAATAACGTTTATACAAATAGAAAGTTACTTATCAAAGGTGTAAAAAAAAAAAAAAAAAAAGGGAGCAAGGAGCATACAGGAGATAAGTATCAAAGCAACAGAAAAGGTATTGAGGTATTGTTAGCTACTCAGGACAGAGAAGATGATACTAATTACTATGAATATCAAATTATTTCAGGGGAAATATGTAAAAAAAAAAATCAAAATAATTCAAGGTGTTGTGGTTGAACCTGGGCAGGTGTAAAGGCCACATCCAATCTTCCAGTGATCACATCAGATTTAAATTATGTTTCCAAAAATCACACATAGCACCGAAGTGCAGTATATTTAATTTATCAGGCCCTCAGAACTTACTAGTTTGGAGAGGTTCATGTCTCTCAGCACACGCATGACAATGGTAGATTCAGTATCTGTGGGATTTGCTCTTTTTGCTGCTCCTAATGTACGGAGCACTGACAATATATTCCGTAAGCCAAAGTCATAATGCACCTAGAAGATATGCAAAATTCAGGAAAATTTTCCCCAAGTTAACAAGGATGAAACAATTCTAATTCATCATTTAAGAGATGGATTTCTACGAGAAGTGGTACATATGACATAAATGCCTCCTAAACTCCAACAACTAGTCTTTGGCTGTGTGACTATGGATGACTTTGTTCCCCACGTCTGCTACCATCTACTACAGTGTAAGGTGTGACAGAAAAAAGAAATGTAATCACAAGTCTTTGAACCAAGATAAGGTTCCCAAGGACTATTAAGAAATAAACTAGCAGGATTATGTTGAATTCTCTGTGGACTGTGGAAATTGACTTTATTTGAGAAACCTCTAAACAAGCACAGGCAGCACAAAACAAATTCCTCTCAATCCACTCTAGAAAATAAAGAAATACATAAGCCCTTTATTTGCCTCAATCATCATCGTTCATTAAAGCTAAATCTTAATAATAAGCAGTGTTCTGAATGACAGTCCCATTCTTGTACAGATAGCAGAAGTTAATCCTCCAGGACAGCAGAGGGTCGCACTACTAAACTGCAGGTGTCACTCAGCTTCCCTAGCGAACTATGGACTTTTCTATTTTCTTCACAAAGATTCTAATAATTTAAGACATCACATACAGTTTTTCCCTAAGAAAATTTTCCTCATATGAAAATAATCACCTGCTTTGACAGTTGTTCTTCACACAGCTTGTACAGTGTAAAGAATTTCCTTGCCAATACAGCATTAGCAACGAAGCCACAACTAGCCAGTTTGACACGAATTATGATTTGACGGTCAGGAACCATCATGGCCACTGAGCGGAAGTTGATCTTCAAGTTTTCCGGAAGTTCCTGCCGCCCAGCATAGCCTGGATTCTGGAGAGAAGAACAGGCTTTGACCTCAGCCCTACCTTGCACAAGCAGAAGAATCGGCAAAGCAATGTCTAATCTGGTTAGACAAACAAAGCTTTTTGGCTTTAAATCACATGTAAAAATTAATTGCCATGCAGATTTACCACCATATCTCTACAGAGTTTTAGCCTCCCTTACATCCTGGAGTATACCCAACCTTGGTATGAAAAATGTTCCACTTAAACACTTTAAATCTGTATTTGTCTTACAGGTCCAGTTCTTACTGGGTCCTTCTACCTGTATCCCTACGGCCACTTTTCTGTACTTGTAGCTAAAATATACGTTGGAAACCAGAATGTAGCACACAGAAGAAATCTGACATTGAGATAACAACATGTATTTACAATCCTGGCTGCATTTGTTAATTGTGTGTGTTTGCTGCCATTGCAACAAGACCCTGTAAACTGCTTTTATAGTAACGCTCAATGTTCTCAAACTGTCAGCAAGTTCTAAGAGATGAGGAACACAAGAGTTAGAAAGTACATTTAACATGCTAGGTTAAAGCAATTACTGTACAGTCAGCATCAGCATACTAGAAACCTACTAAATACCTACCATAGTAAGAAAAATGCCAAATTCTGGGTTCATTTCCACATTATCTCCATCAGTAAAAAGAAAGCTTTTTTTACGTTCCTTCTTACATGTCAACACAACTGAAATTTGCTGTGCAGCTACTGATAGTACTGGTAAATCAATACGATTGAACTCATCAAAGCAACCCCAGGAGCCAGACTGAGCAAGACCTTCAAAGAGAAAAGCAACTAAGCATCTGACCACTATGATGTTACCTCATTTTTGGTGCAATTCATAAGCCAAAAATCAGGTTAATTTACCTCAGGGGGGGGGAAAAAAAAAAAAAAAAAAAGTTTATATTTGAGGGTTGGGAAAGGGACAAGGAGTAGAGTTTAATACTTTTACAAGCAAGAATTCACAACATTCCCGAAGTCCTCAAGCTTACTTGGGATACTAAATCTTTTGATTACTGCTCCTACTCTCAGTACCTTGAATGTTTTCCTCTTCCTCCCTACCCCTAAATCCCTACAATAAGTCCATGAAAATATGATGGGTTGTCAACAGCTCACTCCACAATAAAATGAACAATGAAGTTGCTTTCACCTGGAAAGAAGTCAGAGGTCAGTCTGTGCCAGAACTGCATTCTTCCTCAAATAGTTAAGGGACAACAAGAAAGAAAAATCATCAACAGAATCACTTGCAACAATACAAGAGTCAAAGACTTCCACTTCATCTCTAATTTGACAACTGCCATGACTAACAGGTATGAATTTCAAGTGCCTAAAAAAAAATATCATCTGTATCTAACTTCAGTGAGCTGTGCCAGTTGGTTTTAACACATATAGTGCTACTCATTAGCTTCAACTAATAAGAACTTTAACATTTGAAAGAGACAAACAACTGAAATCAGATTCCAACACATTCTACGAGTTCAGCAATAAATGTGACAGCTTTTTGTTTTCGTACTGACAGTTCTCCTTCATTATTTTAAGTGCCTTTTTCCATCCTTTCATAAACTGTCTTATGTTTTCAGACATTTCTACTTCTTGGAGACAGCGTTGCAAATGTATTTTGCATTCATAACAAGATATTCATAGCCTGCTTTTATTAAAAGGCTGAAAACTACCTGCTGATTATGCGTTGATCTTGTTTTACAAAGATATTCTTTTTGCATTTTTAACTTTCACATAGTCCATAGAATCATACAATCACAGAACATCCTGAGTTGTAAAGGACTCATGAGGATCAAGTCCCACTCCTTCTCACATCGTTGACCCCAAAACTGCACACAGTACTTCAGGTAAGGCCACTGCAATGCTCAATATAGTGGGACAATCCCTTCTTTTGACCAGTTAGTTACATTGTACTTAATGCACCTCAGGATACCATTGACCTTTTTGGCCATCTTACCTTTGGTCCACATCTTACCTTTGAAGATCCTCCCAAGTCCTCGGAAATCCATCTGGTCTGAGCAGTTGAAGACTACAACATACTTTCCAAGGCACCGTCCCATGTCTTTGATCGTTTCAGTTTTTCCAGTTCCTGCAGGTCCCACAGGTGCTCCACCCATGTTCATGCCTAAAGCTTGAGCCAAAGTGATGTAGCATCTGAAAGGCAACAGTCTATCATCACTTAATGGGCTGCAGTGCAGGGTTCTGTATAGTGCCAGAGGAACTTCCTTAAGTGTGTTATAGGCAAGGTTTAATTTAAGGAGACAAGAAAAACACAGCAATTACATGCCTCTAATTACAATTAAATCAGTACAAAGGAAAACCCTTCACTCAGATTCTCACTAAGGTAATGTTAAGGTTTGTCTCATACATAACATGGAAGAATAGATAATCCTCAATAATCAAAAACCTGAAAGATCAGAAGGGAAGAAAGCAGATACAGAGATGCTGCCTGTTCTAGTTTGCTCAATAGGAGAACTAATGCTAGAATGAG
>NW_008603860.1:26359-28608 GCF_000691845.1 Merops nubicus | reverse complement strand
ACAGACCTCACCCGCACCATCCTTGCTTTCCCATCGTTACCGAATTGCTGTTGGTTTTATTTTCCTCGGTTCTCGAACATGAGAATGTGTGAGAGCAAAGCGGAAAATGATGTCCTCGCGAGGTCCTCCTGTTCCCTGCCACGAGGCACCGTTTGTCCAGATAACCTCTGTATTCCCAGTCATCCGACGTGCTCGGAACGGCAGGGCTCTCTCTTCCTCTTCCCTCAGAGTTGTCAGAACAGAGAATGAAATTATTTGCTCTCCCAGCCAACCCCATTTCTAACGCCCTCAGGACATTAAACTCCTGGAAGGTGTTTTCAGTACGGAGGAGACGCTTCCCGATGCACAGTAGAATCAGATCCGTTTATTTTTATTCCTGCCAGAACTGGTCATTTCAGTGGGACAGACGCGAAGTTCTTTTCTGTGGGAATGACACACCTAGAAACTACTCGTGTTGCACTTGCCTGTGCTAACCCAGAGTAATTCCTTCTCCCCTTACTGTGCTCATGAGCTTTTCGTCTCCCACCTGAACACGTGTTGTATTTCTCTGTTAGTAATAGTTATCAAGGCTTGTATATAACACTACATCGAGTATTAATTTCAGAGTCTGCTTCTTAATGCAAGGCAGCAGTCTCTGTCCTAGTTGGGGAAGAGTGTCTAGTCTCCTCCTGTGTATCTTAAGACATCTGAAGATGGGAAAGAAAAGTCTGGAGTGAAAGTAATTTAAAACCCAAACAGACAGTAAAACAAAAAAACCCCACCCAAATCAACAACAACAACAACAACAAATTCCCAAAGCCATGCCGTCACCCCCCAAAAAAACCCAAACCAAAACCAACAACAACGATGAAGAAAACCTCACAGCCCCCCCCTAAATTTTATATGATCTTAGGTTTGTGTAGCTTTATGGTAGTTCTGGTATAAATCTGTTCTAATAATAGAAATAGAGAAAACAGCAGATGGTTTTAGGATACAAGAAAATCTCTGTTGCAGAAAGAGCTATCCTAACCATCAAAGTGCAAACTGTTTTAACAGGCAGTTAAGCAAGGGGAATATCAAGGAAGCAAGTTTGCTTCCAAAGTATTAGACCAAGTTTTCCAGACAAGTTATTAACTTGAAGAGGACAGCTTTTTTCTCTCACCCGTTCTACTTTTATTTGTCCCCTTTACAATATTTGACTCATGATCCTGAACGTATAAATAGGCAAGGAAAACTTGGGGTATACATTACTGCAAATTCGTAGCAGCTGTATATATAATTAGTGTCGATTTTACCGTGAATGCCTGCATGGTTCTCCCACTATACTGTGTTTCATGTGTATCTGCATTTGCACTGCATCTCTGTAGATCTGGGTATGTATCTGTCTCCATGTATGCATTATTCGATTAATATATTGATGAATTTGATGAATATCGTTTATATCTACAAGAAAATAATTTCCCTAGGTTTCTCAGGCTGGCGGTGTGAATATTTGAATGCAGGCAATTTGAAATAGGAGGTGTGGGGGAAAACAACCAACCAACAAAAACACAGCACCCAAATCCCACAAGCATAAAAGAAGTATGAGGATGTGATTTCTTTCTTAAAGCCTCGAATATCCTCATGTGAAGCTTAGGTGTGGTGCAAAAATTACTTTGGGCTAAGAGCAGTGAGTTGTATACTCTGAACGCAAACGTAATATTTTTGTACGTGAAAATATAGATATTTGGGACTAATGAATGCATGCAATATTCCTACAATTCAATGATCACATGAGGATATTTACAATGTATCTTCCTAAATCTTTGTTTATGTAGCGATTGATGGTTTGTGCCCGTTTCAAACAAACAAAAACCCCTGCTCGCGGCAATTCCCGTGGAGAGATGGAGTCAGTCTCCAGCTTTCTGCCTGGCACCCGGGCTGGGACTCCGCCTGGCACCGGCTACGAGAAACGCGCTCAAAAAGGCAGAGGGGGGAAAAAAAGTAACAAAACCCAAACCAAATCAAACCAAACCAAACCAAAACCAAAACCAAAACAAAAAATCCCCAACCAACCAAAAAAAAAAACCAATTTAAACCCAGTTTTAACCAACGGAGTATAATCCCCCTTGTGTTAATAGCAGCGTTTGCTTTAAATCACCAAAATCTCACTTTAAGTGTCGGACTCTGTGAGTCCAGCAGCCTGGTGAGATGTACTGCTGTGACCTGTGCTCTACGAGGGGACTGTCCCTGTGCAAGGCTGAGAATCGGGATCTGCAGTCTCTTCTGAT
>NW_008603860.1:16291-26313 GCF_000691845.1 Merops nubicus | reverse complement strand
TCAGCAGGATGAGTTTTCAGAATTTGAAGAAAATGTTTAGCCAAGCTTCACAGAGACACTTCTAAGGGTACTGAAAACTAAGCAAACCTGAAATATCTTGAAAATAATAATATGTAAGGATTAGGGAGTGTATTGAGGAGAAGTAATAAGATTTTAAAAATTAATTATTTTATTTTAAAAAAATGTTTTGCAAGTTTGTTCCCCAGTGGTAGTGGTTATCAGCCCATAAGGAGACACTGGAAAAGCCCAGTAGTTCTGTAATGTGGTCTACCTGCATGTAGTCTATTTGGTAATACTTGTTATCACAGTGCTGCCGATTTATGTGGAATCACAGTGCTTCCGATTTATGTGGAAATTAGGGCCATTGTCTCCCTTAAATGCCTCTCCAACTGCGGCAAAACAGGGACAGACTTCAATTAGCTGTCCTCAGATTGCCCGGTAAGCCTTCGATGTATAAATTGCCCATTCTCTTAGGTGTGAATTATTACAATATCCTGTCTTGTGTAATAACTCCACGATTATGAACATGTGAAGGGGTTAGGAGGGAAAGGTAGTGTGAGCCTCATTTTTTTTTTTTTTTTTTTTTCAAATAATGGATGAACTATGCCGAGATCTCACCACCTCCTCAAAGGGAAACATGTTGACCGTTTGCTACCGGCAAAGGTTTCATGTGTTTCTCTCTGGCTGCTAAGGTGCGACTGATACACTGAGGGCACAAAGAAGAGTGTACATACATTGCCTTCTCCGTAATATTCCTACATTAAGAGTCACTGCTTCTCCATTTGCACCAGACAGGGAGTGTAACCAATATAAAAATGGATACCATTTAACTAAAAGAGCTTATACTGCTAGAAGAGAATGTCAAGATCTTCATCAGGACATCCATATTCCCCAGTGCCACTCCCACGCTCATCTTCTGCAACCCAAAACAGTAGCATCTCACAGGTCTGTAGGATGGCCCATCATTTCTTCTGGCACAGCCGTGGTCATGAGGAGAACTTCCCTTTGCCATGCTGGCTGTCAGGCTGTGCTCTGCCAGGATCTCATATTTATTTAGAGCTCCCATTCTGGTGAGCATAGTGTCTTCTCGCTCAGCACAGGCTTGCTCAGACCAACTCCTTTCTCAAGGTGGGTAAATTGCACTAGCAGAATTTGTGTTGAGCTGATCTGTTCAATGCTAAACTTAGCCTGCTGCATGTGGCGATATCCTGTCCATTTTTGGGGTGAGAGGCAAGATTGTTGATGGTGAGCAGCAAGGCTCAGGCACTATAGATACCTTTTATTTGTGCTATCTTGGCGGCGTGGAGGTGAACATTAACAAATTTTGTGAAACTTTACTAACTTGTTATAGCTTCTTTATCATGTTGGGCTGATGACCAGGGGCTTGGGAGACCAAGCAAATGGTTGTTTTGGTTTCCACAGATCGTTGTGCACTTAAAGCAGGCTCTGTCAGCTACAGCTTTGACAACAACCCTTTCCCCAGATGTTCATGGAACTTCCCAGGGAAGTCTTTATTGTGCCGTAGGAGAAAGGCCAGCAGAAGAGTATTTTTGAGAAATAACTGTGAAGAATCTCGAGAAAGGATATTGCTACCCTCATGCATAAACTGACAACTGCCAACCTTTCTTCTTTCTGACAAGCAGTTTTGTTTCAAAGGTTTCGGTACTCCAGCCAGGGATTACCAAAGTGAACAGAGATCTGGGGTATCCCCATTTTTTTGAGTGTCCATCTGGAGACAGCGTGTTCAATGAATGGGGTTGTTTTCAGCCCTGTACTTATCTCTTGCCCTTCTTAGTTTAACACATAAAAATCAAGGTACCTGGAACAAGTGCTAAAAGAGGTAGTGGAGTCTCCATCCTTGGAATGATTTAAAACTAAACTAAGCAGGCACATGAGCAACCTGTTCTATATTTTAGGTTACTCCTGATTTGATCAGGAGGTTAAACTGGATGTCTTCCAGAGGTCCTTTCCAAACCAGATTTTTCTAGATTCTGCTTTAATGGGCCAAGGCATGAGCTGTGCTCCAGGGTTTGAAAGAAATGGCTATGATTCTTGCTGGGGAAGGAACCAGTTTCTGCAGAGCCAGAACTGGAATATCCTGATTTATTTGAAGACTTCTTTAACCTTCAGGCAGTAGTAACGATGGAGTGGTTTCACCAATGCTGTTGGACATTCCTCTACAAGAGGGAATTTCAGTCTCCCAAGTGCCTTCTGGATATCTTCAGCTCACAGTTAGTGAGATGGTACAAGTGAGGAACTAGAATGTGAAAGTGCTGAAGGTCCTCTGAGAGAGCTTGCACTTGGGTGGTGTGTTGCTGCCTTGTAACCAGTGAGAGAGGACTGATACAGTGTATTTGATACAGTAGAAAAATGACCACTGCCTTTTTTTTTTTTTTTGTACATGAGAGAATGACACGGATATCCACAAGGGAACATAAAACACCTAGACCAGGTCACATGATTATGTTGCATTTTTTTCTTATGCAAAGAGACCTTAAATTTGTCAGTATCTCTGTGAAAAATGCTTCCCCACTGTCCCCCACCACGTTCTACTCTGGGATCCTGCACTGTTCACTTTCAAGAAGACTGTATCCTCAAATGTCAGTAAAACCTTTTGGCCTCAATTTTTGTTAATTTCTCTGCTTTCTCTTTGCAGATATGAATGAGGAGCGGTTGGGTGATGCTGGTGGAGCAGACAATACTGAGACCTACAGTGAGAAAGACACAGACCAAAGGAGTTCCCCAGACATAACTAAAGCCAAAAGTTGCTTCACTCCTGAAAGCCCTGAAATTGTTTCAGTGGATGAGGTCGGTTATGCAGTTCAGAAAAATGGTGGGAGCACAGAGAGTCGTCCAGACAGCCCCAAGTACCACCCAGAGCAGAACCACCTCCTGATAGAAGGTCCTTCAGGGACAGTTTCTTTACCTTTCAGTTTGAAAGCCAACAGGCCTCCGCTTGAAGTCTTGAAAAAGATCTTCCCTAACCAAAAGCCAGCTGTGCTGGAATTGATCCTGAAGGGGTGCGGTGGTGATTTGGTGAGTGCTGTAGAAGTTCTCCTGTCGAGTCGTTCTTCAGTGGCTGGTGGAGAGAGAACTTCTGCAGAATCAGATGGTCTTGTTTTGCCTTCCAACGGGCACATTTTTGAACACACACTAAGTTCGTACCCTATTTCCTCTTCCAAGTGGTCCGTGGGCTCAGCATTTAGGGTTCCTGACACGCTGAGGTTCTCTGCTGATTCCAGTAACGTCATGCCAAATCCTCTGGCCGTACCTTTGCAGCACCCTTTCCCTCAGCCACCACGCTACCCACTGATGCTGAGGAACACACTGGCAAGAAACCAGTCCAGCCCGTTCCTGCCCAATGATGTCACCCTGTGGAACACCATGACACTGCAGCAGCAGTACCAGCTGCGATCTCAGTATGTCAGCCCTTTCTCCAGCAACTCGGCCAGCGTTTTCCGAAGCTCACCTGTCCTTCCTTCCCGCTCTTCAGAAGACCCTAGAATCTCAATCCCTGATGACGGGTGTCCTATTGTGTCTAAGCAACCGATTTACACAGAAGATGAGTATGATGAAAGGTCTGATTCTTCAGACTCAAGAATACTCAACACATCTTCTTAGACTGACATTTGACACACAATAGCTAAGTGATACTCGCAGTGCAGCTGAACTACGGGGCCCTAAGAGGAGGGACACTACTCTACGAAACCCTTGCAATTGTATTAAAAGGTGACTTTGCTTGGTATTGTACTGTAGCAATAAAGACATAACTTATTTAATTTCTTGCACTTCACTGGATAATGCCAAATAGCAATACTCTGGCTTTAGTGCTGAGTGTGTGTTACAAAGGAAGACTTTACTTCTATCAGTTATGGGACTCTGGACGACTCATAATGGAAACAGAAGCCCAAAGTCTACTTTGTTCCGTAACTCAGAAAAATGGGGATGTTAAACTAGAATACTTGAATGCTGTTTTATAAGAGAGAACTCCTCAGGACGTAAGAAATCGAACAAACGTAGTTCAATTGCAAATGGACTAAAACAAGGACCTTACAGTCTTACAACAGTGATCATCCTTGCAGTGAAAGAAACGGCAGAAGAAGGAAATATGCACATAAAACTAGCATGAGCTGCTTCTGTGCCATTTGAGCTTGGACACTTTTCAGAGAAATAATATTAAGAGTTATTCTTTTCCCATGGCTACGTCGAAACATGTCATGTCAGTGTAAAACCAATTACGGCTGTGAATTGCATGAAGTGTATTGTGAAATGAACACCGGATTAAGCATTGTCAGGTTAATGTAGCATGCTAAGGATCTCTAGAGAAATAAACTAAGATGATGATCTTGGTTTATGTCATTTATACTGGGCAAATAACATTTCCGAAGATAGAGAGCTATTTAGTCCTCAGTCAGGGTTAAAATGTCCAGCTCCAGCTCTGCAGCTAAGGGAAGCCTCTTTCTCCAAGTCTGGGTTCTGCTTCCCTGCCTTGTAGCTTGTGTCTGAGATCAGGCAAATCTTGTCATCAGGGAAGCTGAGGTTTCTTGAGTATGTACTGCAGACACTTCCAAGCTCAGCTGAGTAAAGCAGAGCTTGCTACAGTCATAGCAAACAGAAAAAAAGGCTCTCCCAATGCTTCAGAAGTATTTTTTTTCTTATACTGTAGAAGTAGAAAAAAGGAAATACAATGTAATAGCAGGCATTTCTTTGAAATATTGTCCCTAACTCTAGAAAGGTAATGATTTAAACAATTTATTGCATGTTTGCATGCATTGATTACACTGCGTAGCTTCTGTATGTCAAAGTAACATTAGGAATTCCTTCTGATGAGGAATGCTACTAAATTAATTGTCCACTTAGAAGTTTAAGGTTTTAGTGCCATTTTTTCAACCATTCACAAGTGACTACATCTGCATGGCAGTTGGCTTTCCCAAAACACACCTCTGACTGAGTGCGAAGGAAATGGCTGTCAGGCCTATCACATGTATGGATTAGTCCCACACCTCAAAAACAACTGAGACTGCTCTGAAGTTGGACACTAAAGCAGATGGGCTTTAAAACTGTAGTATATATCAGGCGTGTTATCTGGCCTCATTGCCGATATGAATGCCTGTGCTCTCTTTCGGCATTTCATATTTTGTAAGGTTTGTGCACCCACTGAATCTTGATTTTTATAAGGGTGCTGAACACACACACAAAAAAAAGGATAATAAAATAATGATTTTATTTTCCTTAGGGGATAAATGAACACAAAGATACTTCTTTTTTTTTTTTCATAATTTACCAACCTGTTCAGAAAATCAGTCTGTTGGTAATACTACAGAGCTAAGATACAAAAGCAAGGCAAGGGAGAAAAAAGAATAAATAGCTTCCCTTATGGGAGTGTGAATGTGAAAAACATCTGGAATTTTCATAAACACTGGGTTACAGTTTTATACTGACAGATTTGCCTGCACTCACAGAGTACTTGTAAACAAATTAATCTTCCAGCCGCTCCAGAGAGAAAAGTAATAGATGAAATAGGCTTGATTGTGCAAACAGAAAGAGATGAGATAGTGAAACGTTGTGCTACAGCATCATGGAGAAGTTCAGTGTCGAAGACTTGGTATGAGCAGGTAGGTCCAGGAGCTCTGGTTTATTGCTCATGCACCAAGCTGATTTCCCTCCAGCAGAAACTTTTGTATAGACATCCCTGTACATTGAATGAAACATTCTTCTCCTACTTTTTTTTTTTTTTTTTTTTTAACTTTTGCTACAGGGGGGGAATCTTTTTTCTCCTTTTTTTTTTTTTTTTTTTTTTAACTTTTGCTACAGAGGGTGAATCATCTCCAGCAGAAAGTGGTGCCTGCAACAGCTCACAGTGACCTTACATGCTGTGGCCTGTGTGTTTTCAGAGAATGATATTTTGGCATCTTGGAGCTGGGACACATCTTTCAAAGAAAGGTGACCCTTGGATAATGTGGAGTGAACTATTATCACTCTAAACACCTGTGCTGAAAAATACAGTTTCAGTGGTATGATTTTTTCAAAGTTAGGTCTCTTCTGATCAGCTGTTTTCTGAAAAAGCAAACAAGAAATTAAAATCATCTTTGTCCAGTGTTTTGACTCAACATTTTTTTTTCTTTTTAAATAAATGTACATGTGTTCAGAATGAAAAATGTAAGTTTTGATTTTTAACAATGTTTATTATTTGACTACAAAATATTTTGGCTATCCAGAAGATTTTTTTTTTTTTTTTTTAATATGGATTAACCTTCAACAAGATCTTTGAGAAATCATTTCATTCACATAGCTGTGACCCGTCCGGCAGGCCCTCGCTGCGCTAGCAGGGGATGCTTACCCACTCCCACCTTCGCAGCACGGACAACCGAAGGCGAAGGAGCCACTTTTCTGCAGGGGTCCTGGGTGCCCCATCCAGACGGGGCCCACGGCGGCCACCCCAGAGCTGGTGGCTCCCGTTCTGCCTCGGGACCCTGCGTTTTCCGGCTCCATCTTGTGGTAAAAAAGGGTATGGCCATGTTCGAGCAAATGCTTCATGCTCTGAGAGAGAGACCTGTGGGAGTAAAGCTTTCCTCGCGCTCAGAAGACCTCAGCAGAAAAAACGAATTTAAGCATCACGAAAGACGACTTGAGCCTGGCGAGGTCTCTGCTGAAGCCCAGAAACCAAGGAGTCCTTCTTTTTTTCTTTATGCTAGGGTAGCTGTGATTTTCATGGAGCAAGTGAACTTCACTCCTTGTGTTCTGCACAGCTCCAGCTCCTGCTTGAGCATCTGCCTAGATGCCTCTCTGGGGATGCTGAGGCTGCTTTTTCTCCTGTCAGGCAGATGATTTCACTGCCAGTTCTCCATGGGTGCACACAAAACCAATGGCCATGCCATGGGAAGTTCTTTTCTGCTCACTGCTCTGCTTGTCCTCATCAGCAGTGCAGGCCCACAAGAGACCATATCATTGCACTCTACAGAGTCTGGCTGCTGCCCCAGAGGCGTGCTACTTACTCCCTGCTCGTTAACCTCTAGATGTGAGAAGCTGGATGGGGCCAATGATGATGTAGATAAGGGAGGAATCGGAGTCAGGGGTTAGGTCCAGCTAGCAGCCAGTCACAATTGGTGTTCCCCAGGGCTCAGTACTGGAGCCAGTCCTGTTCAGTATCTTTACCAGTGATCTGGATGAGGGCACTGAGTGCACCCTCAGTAAGCTTGCAGATGATACAAAGCTGGGTGAGAGCAGAGATATGCTTGAGGGTAGGGAGGCTCTACAGAGGGACCTGGACAGGCTGGATCAACGGTCCAAGGCCAATTTTTTGAGGTTCAACAAGGCCAAGTGCCAGCTTCTGCACTTGGGCCACAACAACCCAATGCAATGCTCCAGGCTTGGGGAAGAGTGACTGGAAAGCTGCCTGGCGGAAAAGGACCTGGGGGTGTTGGTTGACAGCTGGCTGACCATGAGCCAGCAGTGTGCCCAGGTGGCCAAGAGGGCCAATGACATCCTGACTTGTATCAGAAACGGTGTGACAAGCAGAGGCAGGGAAATGTTTGTGCCCAAGTACTCAGCACTGGTGAGGCCACGCCTCAAGTGAGTGGGCCCCTCACTACAAGAAAGACATTGAGGTGCTGGAGCATGTCCAAAGAAGGGCAGTGAAGCTGGTGAAGGGTCTAGAGAACACGTCTATGAGGACCAGCGGAGGGAACTGGGGGTGTTTATCCTGGAGAAGAGGAGGTTTATGGGAGACTTTGTTGTTCTCTACAACTACCTGAAAGGAGGTTGTAGCTAGGTGGGGGTTGGTCTCTATTCCCAGGTTGCAGGTGATAGCACAAGAAGAAATGGCCTCAGGTTGCTCCAGGGGAGGTTTAGGTGGAGCATTAAGAAAATCTTCTTCACTGTAGCGGTTATCAAGCATTGGAACAGGCTGCCCAGGGACGTGGTAGAGTCACCATCACTGGAAGTATTTAAAAGATGCGCAGATTAAGTGCTTAGGGACATGGTTTAGCATTGGGGTGGCAGTGCTGGGTTAATGGTTGGAGTTGATGATCTTAAAAGTCTTCTCCAATCAAAATGATTCTGTGAAGCACAGTGTAATGGGGATGTCCTGCCCCAAACCCCCCTGCCTTGCCTTTGCTGATGGTTGTGCAGCTCCCACCCGGGGTGCTGGATTTGCCCTTCTCATGGGCCTGAAGGGCCACCTCTGCAACATTTGTTGGATGCTTGGTGAACAGGCTCACCTCACATTTATGCTGACATCTTTGAAAAATTACTTTGATTCTCTCAGTATACTGTTTCAGTGATTCATTCTTTATGTGCATTTACTCAGCGGACATGAGTGGGGAAATAAGATTGATGCTAAATTTATATGTTAATTTTAATATTGAAGCTATCCTGTATTTGAAGAATAGGATCAATTCTTCAATTTCATTTCTTATGTGATATTGCATATTGTCATTACTGGAAAATAAAATTATTTCTGAATGCATACTATCCAAACTTCAATTTTAGTGGACATATAACTCTGAAGCATCATTCTTCTCCCTTCCGTATAACAACTAGCTTAATACAGTATTTTAACATTCTTGCACTAGTCTGCCACTGGAAGATAACAAAGACAAGTCTTTTCACCCTAAATGGTGTTTCATGAATGCGGTCCCTGCAGCATTCTGCACTGTCACAGGCAGATTTGGTGCATGACTCAGCAACTCCCTGGAGGCTGTTGCACACAGGCTACAACAGGAATCTCGTTTAAGGCTTTTGTCTCTGAATAGAGACTGATTCCATACATTTCCACAATAGCAGCAGTGCTTGAAAGCCACATCTATAGCTACATGCCAAGCACGCCTGCTTACAGGATGAATCCTGACCTTAAGTAGAGGATCAAATACTTAGAGCACTAGCAGGAAGCAGAAAGACACACAGAAAGGTTTGACACGTGCAGAGGGAGATGTACTTTAAAGAGGTCTGCTGCCAGAGACAGAGCTCTACTGAAGCTGCAACAGACAGAATATTTACATCATCTTTGGCAGTGTAGTTTGCTATGTTGTATCTTCACAAGCTGTGCAGGAGATTAAGCTAAGGATAATAGGAACCTATGCACGATCACATCCTTGCTCTCTGCCCACTAACCTGAGGAAGATCACATAGATCAGTTTAAATTTCAAATATCTGTTTTCCCTCTCCAGGAGATAAAGATAACCACTTAAATGCTCCAAGGGTTTAGTGGTTATTATCTGAAAATTCTTAAAAAACTCCAGTGCTCTGTAAATATGAGAGCAGAACATAGTATTTACAGGATCGTGCAGTATAACATTTTGTTTATAATTTTTTCACTCCCAGAGAGGGAGGCTATAGCTTTTCAACAGCTGAACAATGCCTGCCTTCAGCAACAGAGTTCCCCTGAAAAGCTAAGGTCAAGATAATCCTGAGACAATCTTGAGTTGGCCACAGTCATACAATGGCTAAAATTGTGAGACCTAAGGTAAACACTGCTTGGATTCTCTCCATTTGCCATAGTTCTGAGCCTACAGACTTCATACATTCCAACTTTCTCCTCTGCAACAGCCAGATAAAACCAGAAGTCTTGTGATAAAATTGTATTAATTGCCCTTTTTTTCCGCAATAGGCAGTGAATACACAAGTCAGCAAAAGATTGAGGAAAAAGTGAGAAAGCAGAATTTACAACACGAGAAAGTCTACTCACTCTTCTAAGCCTGTACAGCTCCACTTGTCTGGCTCAGACAGGGAGGTCTACAGGCTCAGGAGAAGATGGTCTTCTGGTCTCTCTGGGGAAGGTGAGAACACATTGGCACTTCTAGCAGTAAGCATCTCAGCCTGGGGGCTGCAGCCCCCTCCAGAGTGGGTGGGTGCCATAGGAGAAAGGCAGTGTGAGTGAGCAGCCTGGCAGCAGTGTGATTGTGAAGCTGCTTGTGGTAGCTAATGGAAGAAGTCACTTGCCTCACTTGTTGCATGAGGTGAAGCTCAAGTCCCTTTTTAGAAACATCTTTCTTTGGAGCCTAGTCTCCTGGCCTTGCACATTG
>NW_008603860.1:7127-16260 GCF_000691845.1 Merops nubicus | reverse complement strand
CAGCTAATATAGACTGGAAAGAGTGAGAAAAACTCAGCACATATAAAGAAATACAAGAGAGACACTGAACTACACAGAAACAGAAAGATGTACTTCCTTGATACTTTTCAAATCTAGGCATTTTTATAATTTCTAAGGGCTACGTGACTGATGTGCGAAGGGATGCAGAAGCAGCCCTGATTGGGCATTATACCTGAAGGAGTGCTGCAGTGAAAACTCAGGTTCCTGTTCCTCTGCACGTTAGTCTCTTGGCTCACTGAGGAGGAGCAGGCTCTTGGAGGGTGCTCCAGGCTGTTCACATGGCACAACTAACATCTCTCTTGGGAACAGAAATTGATGGGTTCTTACCTTGAACCCGCTTTGTTCCCCAGTAAAATAAGGGCAATGCTTAGCATCTGGTACAGCTACATATTATACATATTAAAAAGCAAAGTTTTCTCAAGAACAATTCCTAAGCTACAGAAAATTATTCTACATGGCTCCATACTTACGGCAAAACTCTTTCCAGGAAACTTCAACACTCTTTATAGATTGGGCTCAACTCACAGCCAGCTATTACATTTTAAACTGTGTGGCTTAGTCACTAGTACAGGTTTGGTCAGCTACGTGCAAGCTGCAAATTTTCTTCCTTCCTGATTCTGCTTCAATTTGTTTTTGTCCTAAGAGTCTGAAGAAATACAAAGAAGAGGAATATTGGACTCCATGCATTTTTCTTCTTTTAGCTCTATTGCTATGTATTTCATAATCAGGGACAGTGGCATGGTGAGGAGAAGAAATGAATTTATTCTGGAATTTTTTTTTTAAACATGATAATTCAAAACATAGATGATAATATTTCTCATGGTCCAAGAGGAGGACAGGATTGGTTCCCCTCATCCACACATACCTCCTTCTGCTATTCTCACCTACACTGGGTGAACACATAACAGGCATCAGTCACTGCAATCCTAGTCAGCAAGTGGGGAATGGGCTGGATTTGGGGTTGCTTTGTAGAGCCTCGAATCAACTAAGGAGTGGGGAAGGGTATGGCTTCTGGCCTTCAACGGCTTCCGTGGAGTGGTGCTTTCCCAGGCCCAGGCCTGTATGGCCAGAGTCTATGTTTGTGTTGTTGTGGACTGAAAAGGGAGAAGAGTGATCTGCAGCAGGAGTCAGGAGGTGAGAGGCTTTTCTCATTGCCTGTCTGTGCTCGCTCCTCCTGCCTGCCCTGGAAAGTTCACTGCATAAGGTTTTAGCAGACTTGTGTGATGTATGGATGTGGAAAGCTATGACTAATTCCCCAGGTGATCAGCATATATTTAACATCCAAAATCTCAAGGAAACATCCTGCTTGTTGAATTATTGTCTGGCATTGACATATTTCCTGATTTGACTCTCACTGCTGGCTGCTGTTTTAACAGATTTTCACTTTTTCTGCTGTCCTGTTGGTCTGGCAATAGGAGAAATAACTGTGGTTGTGGGTGTGGTGGCAGGCAATAGAATCACCACCATCCTGCTCACAGTAGCTGTACTCTGACTCCTCACCTCCTTTACCACATTGCTCCTCCAGGTTTTGCACACCTTCCTGAAAACACAGGCCAACACTTAGTTACTGTGATTTCGTCTTAATTAATTTACGATTGATTAAAGTTACCCCGTGAAGGATCTTCATTCATGTTTTTATTTCACCAGCACCATAAAAAATCACAGGTGCTGAAGAACTAATTTGTGACTCCAGTACTTCAGCCCAGGGCTCCCTCCTCCTCTCTAAACTGGCAAAGTTCAGGCGAAAATGTGAACTGCGTGTACAAGATATTTGAGAGTTCCTTGGGAATTGGGTTGTACTTTTCCCTTCCAAATGTCTGGAATTGCAACTGTCTTTGAATGTATCTCTGAGCTGAGCTTGGAGGACAAAGAATCAATTACAAATGACTAGAACATATATTATGCAGACATATATCTAAAGTAAATGCTGTCTTGCACAACTTGACTTGGACATCAAAAGCATGGCTTTGTCTTCATGTAAAATAAGGCAGTCCGGTGGCATTTCAGCCAAATACAGGATGGATTTGTAAGATCCAAGGAGTGATATTTCGTTTGAGATGGGGACCAGAGGCAAAGGGACTTTATGCCCCTGGATGTCCTATCCTCAGACTCATTTCCCACTAGCTGATGGCCCCACTTGGTGTCAATGAGACCCTAGCATGATCCTTCCTGCCCACCAAGTGCACCCCCGGGCCACCTCATTTGTGCTGAATGACATAGTAGCTCGGTGACGTTATAGGATGACGTTATAACAAAGTGGGATGGGTCTGTCCCTCCCAGTTCTGCGTGGCCCTAGCAGCTCAGCCAGGAGTGGATTTAGGGTCTGCTCTACGGGTCAGGTCAGAGTGGCAAGGAGAAAAGTGGCAGGGTGGGGGTTACTAGAACACCCTCTGTCTTGCTGTGGGCACCGGTTTTAATAAACAAGAAGGCACGAAGCTTATCAGCCATCACTGCCCTTTCATGGACAGCATGAGCTTCCACTGTGTGGTGGGAAAGTCAAGCCAGGCACATTTCTGAGGCTCTGGTTACTAGACCAGCAATTTCACCAAGGGAGGCCTCTGTGGAGGCAGGTGTTTCCAGGAGGTCAGCATCAGTGGCTCCCCATGGCTGAGCTTCACTCCTCCCAGGGCTGGCTTGGTGAGGCAGCAAGCACTGCTAAGTAATCACTACAACTAGGCAAGGAGGCATGGTCAGCACCAATGAAAACCTCCTGTGTGCAAGGCAATGGCTGCTATGCAGAGTCTCAAGGAAACATCAGTGCAGAGAGTGCACAGGAAACCACTTCTCCTGCATGCCAGAACTTATGGTGTAACAGTCCTGTGTTCATCAGCACACAGAGGAGGAAAATAAATGGCTCTTGCAAGACACTATGAAAATCAATAAAGGAGGATGGCAGTGTCAGGTTTTACTGATTGAGAATGGCTGCTGCGGTGAACTCCTGGGAGATGTACTCTGTAACACTGAGCTGCCAAATGTTGCTCCCAGTTTTGTTGCTGGCTAGATTTACTGCATGGACTGATATAGAATGCATTACAGTAATTGAAGGCATGGGTGAAGGCGCTAGGTCCTCTGTCAAAAGAAAGAGAAGTCTTTCGGCAGTACATAAAAAAGCCAAGATGTTCTTGGGTAGGAACACTGAAAGACCCTTAGATTATGTACCTTCCTCATAATTTGCTTACAAATTATGAAGCACAAATACAGGATGACATTCTCTTTCATTTATACTCATCATGATTTATCCTCTGTTGTTCCTGGGGTTAGACATCTGGTGGAAAAGATGTGGCCTTGATTTCCCTGTCATGCTTGAATGTAGTTCACATCTGTGCATGAGGTGTTACCCAGAAGTTACCTACTTCCCTGAGCAAGTGAATGGAGGCACCTGCAGTCAGATGATGCCACCTCCCTGCCCAGAGGAAGCTGGCTGTCTGGTTTCTTCAGGAGGAACACAGGCAGTTTGATGTACTCCTTGTACAACAATGACATAGACCTTGTCTTTTCAGTGTACTGATAAAATAAGCCTTCTGCTAAAACTTTTTCTTGTAGCACACCAGCTGCCTTGCTTCTTGCTTAACCCTACTGTAATTCTAAACAAGCAAATGTAACATGTGAGGCTGGAACTGTTCAAAAGGTTGTCAAGGAGTCCATTTCAACAGGTTAAGGTCTAGAAGGATGTCATCATGTGCTACCACATTTCAAGCACTACAAGAATTTCTTCATTATTCAAACTCAGCTTTAAAGATTTATATTACAACACTACCTTAATCCTGCTGAGGATCAACAACAACAAGTGGAGTAGTGGTGGTGGTGGTGGTGGTGATGATGATGAAGAAGAAGAAGAAAAAGGAGAAGGAGAAGAAAGAGAATGAGAAAGATGGAGAAAGAGAAGCTCAAAGCAGGACTGAATCAGGGTAAGAGTCTCCTTCCGCAGTAAGGGCCCACTCTTCCCTCTGCTTCCGCTAGCAAAAAGAATGGAGCTGGAAGTAAACCAAGTCCCTGAGGTTTATTCTTGGGTTCAGTTTTCATCGATGAAATGAAGTAAATCAAAGGACAGATGGAAAAGATGCAGCCTAGGTCTTCTGCATATGAATCAGTATTATTGGCTAGCTGGAGCTACTGACAGGTTTTGAACTGAGGCAGAGGTGGGTTTGGTGTCACATTTGAAATAAGACCCGGACTGTAATATTGTGTTTTGGTTCCACTCCATAAAATGTTTTAAGTTCCTCAGGAAACAAGCTGTATATTTCTTATTTTCTAATAGCTTTTTTAATTAACATGTTAGTTGCTGCTTACTAGCCTTTCCAGATGTATGACCTCAAAATCCCAGGGTAGCTTTTGAACAGATTCTGTAGTACATATACATTCCTTCTTAGAATATTAGGCCATTCTCAGCATGTATGTTTCACTGTAGACAAGAAAACTTACTCACAATGGAACACAGATGAATTAACATCACTGTCATACACACAGACACACAACTGTTAATAACGGCATTAGAAGACAGCTGCAGTGGGACCTACCAATGTCACCAAACTCCACCTAGTGGGAGAAAATAAAAATCAAACAAACAGAAGTTGCAGTAGTGTCCACTTGCTTATGCATACATCTTGCACGCATATGAGTACACACACAACTTCACTTTGAACTCCTTCACAAAAAATTTGAAGATATCAAAGATACCTTGTTTATTCTATTTGACTGTGGAAGGGGCCTCAACAAAATAAAGTAGGAATACTTGAGGAAGTCATACGGCAAAACTGTGGCTCACCAAGTGCCTCAGGGTTTCAAGACACTTGATATTGCCCTTCTCCCTTACCATTGAAGAGATTGTTCTTTTTCTCAGTGTTTACAATGTAGGTTGCCAAAATTACTTTTGCTGCTGTGCAGTAGAACAGTGACAGTGAGGGAAGGTTAACGCGTATCTGATCAGTCCGGAGATGTCTGGCGGTGCTGGTAGTGTGTGATGTATGCGTGTGATGTGTATGCCCTTTTCACTGAGGTCCTCTCACGCTGGATCACTAGCTGCTAGCTGCTTCTCAATATGAAAAAAACAAGGTTTTTTTCCCAGTTACCTCTGTTTCCGACAATTCAAGCCCTTCTTTTGATACTTACTACCTTGAACTTTCTTGTTTGTATTATTTCAGTGCCCTCTATCAGAGGGAGAGATATAAGTCTGCCTGCAAAGTGAGGCTAATGTCAGATACAGCAGTTTCTTTCACATTCTTAAATGACAAACATTTTGTAGTCAAAACAAAGTGTCTGTGTTAGTGCCTAGTGCATTTACTGGAATTTCCTAGGCTTTCTCTTCATGCCGAACAGTCCATGTTGCATCCTGCCTACGGAGAAGCTCTCTTGATGGGTTTGAAATTCATCCTCTCTGCCTTAAAAGTACACTAACTGTGCTGCTGTTTGGGACGTGGTAAGGTCTTGATTTTGAAGTGTGGGAGAGGTAGTGTAGGTTTGGTTTGCTGGTGAGAAGTTTCCTGGTTTGTGAAAAGCTGCTTTTTCTGTTTTCTTTACTACATATGAGCAAGTTGCCTGCTTTAAAAAGCCTACCTCACTGCTTGCTATTTCTGATAGCAGAGCTGAACAGGTTAGTATGAAATAGTAAGTGATGCCTCATGTCTAAATTAGCCTTTATGTTTAGAAATATACATATATTAATACAAATCATAGAAATCCAGTTTAGGCACTGCTTCTCTTGGTTGTGGACTTTTGATGCTAGGCTTAATATCATGTCAAAGGTCTTGGGTGCACAGGTGAAAATGCAGTCACACAAACCAACGTATACTAGAATACAATCAGAACTGTAAGCTTTGGTATATCCAGTGGATGCCACAAGTCCTGGTACTGCGAGCCAGCAGGAAACTGAGAAATTCGCAGTGGAAGACAAGCAGTTACAGGGCTGGGCTAAAGCTGTCAGGACAGGAAGAGGTAGGAGCTAGCCCAGACTCTCTGAGACCCTCATAAATTACAGTATCTGATGAAGTACCATGTGAGGAAAATCTGTGTCACTCAGTTTTATGCTGTACTTGTAATTGTCTCTGTACCTGAAGCAAGTGCAGTGTTTGCCCTGCCAGAAGGCAGGAAGTTGTGGAAGCTGGGGTCATTGACATTTCTTGTACATCTGTCTTTGGCTAAGACCTTGGTTAAAAGACCACAGGAATTTCCCATTGCCACCACTCTTCTGCTGATTCCTGTTTTAACTCTACATACAGGGGGGAAAAAAAAATAAATTCATTCAGCTCATTAACCTTCCTGTAATTATGAGAAGAATATGAATTACAACATTTTCCCTTCATTGAAGCAATTAATGTCATGTACTTTAAAAATCATTGGTTTTGGGAGAGATGGCATTCATGTCTAATATTTTTGGTCTAATTTGCTCTGGCTCATGTGCCAGAGTTATGTTTAGGATATTGGCAGTAGAGCACACTTATGGTGATCTGTTCTGGCTTCGCTGCCATATTCCAGGGCCTTGATGATCTTCTTTTTGTGAGGATGCTCAGGACACCAGTGCTTTGGGAGACAGTTTCTGTGGAGAAGCTTGTTGCCTGTCTCTAACATGCAAGATTTTGGGGAGCAATAAGTCATGTAAGAGGCTGTAAATCACTTTTCTAATCACATGTTCAGTCCCTTCTCAGCAGATCCAGCCAGTGCTCTTTCTGCATAGGGCTACCTCGTTTTAGTTTGCTTTGAGTTTGAGTAGGATTTTCATTTGACTGAATGATTACTTTGCTTTATGTTTGCCTCATTCTGAGGTCTTTGACTGACCCAGAGACTCATCATAGCTGTACTTAATAAAACAGCGTTGTATTACAGTGTAGTGGGTTCACCATGTAATACTTTTGAGTGATGCACATAAAACAAAGACTAAACCAAAGACAATAATACCCTGGATGTGGCCTCAAGTGAATTTCCTTATGGGCTTCACTGCTGAGTGTGGTGTTTTCTGATTTTCCCATTAACAATAACACTTTTTGGAACACTTTCTCTTTCTCCTCCAGTAGCAATATTGTACTAACTTAGAACACAGAGTGAAGTTTATGTTACCAAAACTCATTCCTTGACTTGAGTGTCAGTAGGTTAATACTGTTGTAGAGATTTTGTGGAGAATTCTAGTGCAGATTATTTTACCACAAGAAGCTTTTCCCAAAATTCTCCCTTATGCTCCTTAAAGTATTTATGTTCACACAAAATAAATCCCCTCACCTGTTAGTAAAATAGTTTCTTCATAAAAGGTGGCCTGTTCTCAAACTCTGTTTCCTGTGCCCTGATTTCTGACTCTCTATCATTTCCCTATAATACAGCTGCTACTTTATAACGCTCAAGGTACCTTAAAAGGATAGTGCTGTGCTTACGAATGAGCATGGTTTGCCCTGGTAGAAGTTTTGATTCTTTGTCATGGGCAACCGAAAAAAAATACTGGAAAATCTAATAGAGGTTCTGCCTGCCACAAAGAGTTCCCAATTTCTGCAGTATTTATATCCCAGAACTGTCCTGTTCTTCACAGGATCACAGCTGGTTTTTGTTTTTGTTTTTTTTTTTTTTTTTTAATTAGAGATGTGCCAAGCCGTAAAGATTGTTTCATCCCCTTTAGCTATGTCTGTTACCTCTACATGTGAGAAGAAACAAATGACTGCAAAGCACAGCGTTCTGCAAAGGATTATGATTGGACTCGCCTGCTCATATTTTGGCACTGCTCAGAGGATGCTGTCAGGTTTTAGGGTTGCAACGTGCAAGGCTCAGTACAGATATCAACTCCTTACAACACAGATAGCTTGCACTCCTGATGTTACAGATCTGAAGGATCATTTGCCAGGCTGCACAAAAACATCTTTGCCTCAGAACAGGCTGTGGGAAGCAGTCATCGTACTCCTGGTCCTGCTCATTCTTGTCTGATGTACTAGGAGGTGGTGAAGTGATCTGCGCTGCCAAAGCACCTTGCCACATGCTGATTCGGCTTCTCTGTAACAATAACAAATCGGTCATTCTCACCAGAACATCTGGCTCATCCTGTGTGTGTTATTTATGGTGGTTCAGATGCCAACGTAGTCTGACAGCTGGAAGGTAGATGGGCTACGATGACATTGTATATTGTAGGATTTGTCAAAGACCTGAAAAATACCCCTTTGTATGTTGTTTATTGGTTAGCAGAAATTAGCTCTTAGCTTTGTAGTTGTGGACAGGAGCACTGTAACACTGCTTTTCTTCACTAAAAAATAAAATCACGGCAGGCTTTAAAGCATGATTGCAGTCAAAAGATGATTAAATCAATATATTAAAAATGGTTTTGCACCCGCCAAGATACAGAGTGGACATCTTTAGTTTTCAAGTTAAAATAGCATTTCTTTTCGGCGGCTGGTATGGAGACCATGTCTCCTCCACATGGCGATTGAGAATGTGCTGGAATTGCTTGATACACCCCGGAGAAAAAGGATTTGTCCATAGATTAAATGGTGTGACCAGGAAGACACACAAACGAATCCAGATCATGGGTGTGCATATTTAACCCAAATTGTCTCAGTCAGATTACACAGAAATAACTGTAACTGCCAAAATCAAATGGCTTGGCAATCAATTTGAGAAATTCTTCAGATGGCTGCAGAATTGGTGGCTAGTGAAGATGATCACGGGAAGCAAATCATTTGCTGGAAGGTGAAGATGGCATTTGTTTTTGCGTAATTTACACTGTCACACTTGCAGATCTCTGTGATGGAATTTTGAAGACTAATAGTAAGAAGACAACTAATAGCCTATCCTGCCAGGTTTGAGATGAAGGAGACTGGGATGGGGAAGAAAGGTGTGTGGAAGGAGTACAGTTGTTCCTGGGAGCTGTGAGGTCACCAGGTATTGAGAGAGGAAGCTTGCATGACGCAAGGAAATAGGGTGTTGTCTTCTGGAGGTCGCAGTGCTTCCTTGAAAGAAATGCGTGGGACAGGTGGCCTTCTCCCATGCTGCTGAAGGGCAGAAGACTTCAAAGAATTTCCCCAGGAAGGCACAGCAATAGGGAGCAGAGCTGAGGTTTTTATGTTATTTAGTGCACGGAAGGATGAGTGTGTTTGTTGAGGGTTAAGGCTGGGCTGGCCACTAAATGAGCGGCAGATGCTCTCTA
>NW_008603860.1:0-7111 GCF_000691845.1 Merops nubicus | reverse complement strand
GAAAGAGAAAGAGAGTAGGAGGGACAGACTTATGGATTGAAAAAACAAACAAACAAACAAAAAACACCCTAAACCAACTTAAATAAAACAACAACATTAAGAAGAAAATATAAAAATATTAAAAAGAAAATATTTACATATATGTACAGATATGTACACAACTTATATCAAACAAAACCTCCTGGTGGTAATAATGCCACTACTGATGCTGTGGACAGGCACTGGGAAACAGCACAGGCACAGACACGGACTGGATTCAAGAGCAGATAGGAACTAGATTCAGGAGCTGATTATGTCATTGTTGCCACTGATGCTGTGGAACAGACACTGGAGAGGTCTTATGACTAGACTCAATGCAAAGCTGGAACCGGATTTAGAAACTGGGTTCTGGAATTGGATCCAGGAACACGTGAATTGGTGTTGAATAGACACTGGCCATTGAAGAAGAGGGCTTAACCCTTGTGGTTCCTCAGTTTTATACCGAGTATGACGCATATGGAATGCAATACCTTGTTCGGTTTTGAGTCACTTGTCCAGTCTGTGCCTCCCTGCAGATGCAGCCTGTTGCTTTATGGCAACCCGATGTGGTACACGAGATTTAGCAGTGACTGTGGTTTCTGTAGGAGGAGTTATAAGCAAGAGCCTTTCTGCATAACAGTACTTGGTTGCAACTATAAATATCCAGTGTTATAATTTCTTGAAACAGACATTGTCTGAAAAAAACATGCTGTTACCTTCAGAAAGTGCAGTTACTTAGACAGACTTAGCTGAAAAGCAAAATCACTGAAACGAGAATTGGTTCTCTTCTAGCTCAAACCACGACAGTGCTGGATCAGGCTATGGAAGAACTATTCAGCCTCTCTTGCTATCATTTCTCCTTGACTCTTTGAGAAGGGCTGACGCTGTTTCAGAAGTTTGTTCCCCATGGTAATTTGCATTTCCAGCTTGCAGAGAGGAGAGTTTTCTTGCTGGCTGGTATGACAGTATCGCTTGGGGAGAGGGAGCTGCTGAGGCCAAAGGAAGGCAACAGCCCTATCAGTTCATCTGACTTCCCCTTGTCTCCTCTGTGGAGGAATTCCACCAAGAGATGTGTCTAACCCATCCCTCACCAGACTCCCTGCTCCTATCTTCTCTACCAGAGACACTGTGAAGAGAAAGCACCTACTTGTCTGGACTAGTCCTTCTCTATCTCTCCTTGCCTGGAGATATGCTTCAGAGAGACCTTTGATGTGGGATTCCCAGCATGACCTCAGGCTGGGCTGTAACCCTGTCCGGTGGGGTCTAAACATGCAGCGGGTGTCCTCCATGGCCCCTATCAGGAATGAATTAGAAAGTTTCATTCTTGTAAGTGATACTTTTTTGAGTAAACATCCCTGGGTTCCTGTGATGTGTAACTAATGGAGTGCTAAACTCTCAGGGCTGGTTTAAGACTCGGAAAGTACACGTGTTGCCAATCCATCATGTTCCTAATACTAATTAACATAGCAGGGACACAATAAAGCCCCAGAACCTGCACACATTACCCAGCTCACGTTACTACTCTATAACAGTCTCTCTATTGACCTAACAAAAGCATACACTGGAAAAATGAGACGCGGTCTCTTCTGAATCAGCTAGACCTGTTCAGCCAAAGAAGAGAGCCAAGGACTGCCATTTATTATTCTTCATTATTATTCTGGTATATCATGGAAAGGAGTTCTCAAATCATATACAACGACTTCTCTACCTTGCCAGAATTTGTGTGTTGCATGCTGGTGGGCAGGCAGCCCTAATCAGGCGGAGCAGCCACTGCCTTGTGGAGAGATGCGATGGTGATGGAGGGCACATTCTGCTCCCCCACAAAGTAAAAGGAAGGCCTTATTTGTCAGTTTACATCCTTGTTACTTGCCATTCTGTTACAAAGAAAATTTTATTGTTCTTAACCCTTTACTAATATAATTTTCTCTTATTCCCAGGCTTATCTCGTTCCTGTGTAGAAAAAGTAAAAAGGGAACAATATGATTGCATTTCTTTATAGGTCCTGGAAGAATTTTCCTTGTATTGAAACACACTGTCACCCCTGTAATATGTTCCTATTAATGTATCTTAATTCCACTGATTTTAAGAGATGTGTGATGTCGTGCCAAAGAAAAGCTGGAAGGAATCTGGACTGCAAGATATTAGCACATTCAAGTTGCAGTGATCCCTAACTGGATGCAGTTTAGCTTTGTGGAAGCTGGGAGCAAGTCACTATTTACTCCCATAATTTCATGGTTAGGACTTTATGGTGCCTCTGGTTTAAGTCAATGGAGTTCATTCACCAGCACTTGGAGTTGGGGTGTGTCCCCTGTTATTGCACATCCTTCAGTGGGCTGATTATGGAGAGTGCCAGTTTAATCTTTATGGCATGAAATTCTGGTACCTTGTTGAAGTGATGACAAGTTTTGTAAGTCCGCATACCACTACAAACAGCTATGTCCTTGGGCACATTCTTGTGTATTCTTACTTCTTGGTTAAAACTTTGAATTATTTTTTTTTTCCCTGAACCAGCTGTTAGGGTGCTTCTTGCTATCGTAAACACATTTTGAAAAGGTTTCCTGATCACTGTGTAGAAAAGGGAGCTAGTAATTTACAGCTATATATACCCTGCAGACTGTGTATTGCCAGGGTCTCCTGTATGTGGTATGTGATACCAGATGGTATCAGCTGGTCGGAGGTTCTGTTTAAGTTGTTGGTGTTTCTGTGCTGCAGCCTGTTATGGGGTGGAACGTGTGCCTTATGGACCAGGAAAGCAGGCCTGAAAGATACAGTCCTTCAGGTGGGAGTTGCAGAAGAGAAAGAGATGTGCAGTGCCAGACCAGTGTCAGGAAGGTGGTGCTGCTCCAGCCCTGGGACACAGCAGCTCCTCTCACCTTCTCTCTGGGGTGATTCGGCAATGAAGAATCAGCAAGAAACTCTTCAAGCCTGCTGTTTCGTGGGCCGTGCTGCCAGCAGATTGGGCATACAGGACAGGCAGATTCTCTGAACAACATGTTGTCTTCTATTTTAAGTCAAAATGAATTAAATAAGGGACTTACCCATTTTCCTCTACAATCAATATAGGCGGTTTTCTGTTGACTTCAGCAGAGCTGGTTAAAGCCCTTTACTACTAGAATTGGTTAATTTTATGCACTGAATGGTTTGACACTTTGTGTAGTTGATATCATGTTGGATGGCCAAAGACCATGAATTACCAAAGTGTCACAGATGTTAAATCATGAAGTAGATGACAGTGTGCTTGCTATGTCATATGATCTTAGCGCAGTTGGTGGAACAGCCTTTTTATTATTGCAAGTAATCATAAGTGCTGAAAAAATACCATAAGTAAAATAGCATTTTTCAGTACAATGCGTCCAATGTTCTTAATGTATGTACACATCTGCAATATGTTAAACTCAAACTTGGGCCCGTTTAATCTCAAGGATTTCAATGGGGTGTCTGTATGGAACAAAGGGAAGAGTTTGATCCTGGAATACTGAACGGCTGCATCTTTCAGGAAGGCTTTATGACTTACATTTTCACCTAGATCTGTGTTTATAATAATTAATACAGCATTTATTAGATATATATTTCTAACACTTTCCCCACTAGCAAGGGTCTACCTAATGTAGCAATCATTTAATGTGCTGCTTGCTTTTTTCTTTGATGATTTCAGAGAAAAACATATCCAGATAAATCTGACGTGTGACCATGTGTTGAGTCGCAGTGCTAAATGCCTGGTCAGGATGGGCTCTGCCTACAGACATGACCAGAATACCTATTCCAAGAGTCAAATTCAAGCCAGCCAATGAGCAGGTGCACTTGTGAGAGGAAAAGAGTTTGAAGTAGTTACAGCTGCCATGTTCCCCTTCACAGATGTAAGTCAAAACAGAAATAGATAATTCAGTCCTGATCCCTTCTACTATAGGACAAGTGCACAAGATGAACAGAGACATGTTTGCCTAAGACAAGTGTTTCCAAAAACCACGTCTCAGTGTTGCAACCAGGAGTGCACCAAAGCCAGGGCAGGGAGAAGCAGCAAATTAGTTGCTCCAACATGTCCCTTAGCATACAGGTGCTGTGCCTAGCCAGGACACTGGATTCTCTCCTGTGGTGGCAATGCCATCTCTTCAGAACATGACCCCGTTGTCAACCAACCATTTATATTAACTCTGAAGGGAGCTGGAAGCTGGCATCAGCCATACTCCAAAATACTTCACAGGAATGATGTGTGGACCAAGTGTGGTGCACTGGAAAATTCATTGGATGTAAACAATTTTCCCAGGCTATTTGGGATACTTAATTCAAATGCAAGGATTCTGCTTCCAGAGTCCTGAAGACAGTGGTTTCTGTCTCTGGATTTAATGTACTTTTTTATTCTCCTGGTGCTATTTCTGAATATCAAAAAAGCAAAAGTACTAGCTGAAAATGAAAAGAAGAAAAAAAAAACAAAAACAAAATAGGGTCAGATTTTATTTGATAGCTGCAGAAATCTCTTCCATCTCGAAGCCCTGCACCCGTAAATGCTTCCTTTTAAATATGGAATGAGTTTGAGATGCATCAGCATTATACTTGCTGTTCATCCCTTGCTTTCTTGTTTCCTCAACCGATGTCCAAAAACCAAGTGAGTGAGTGTTCACCATACCTGCATGACAACGTGGCACGGACAGGTTGCTTGGTCCATGGAGTTACAGCAAAGGCTCATCTCAGAATAATACTTGGCAAAATCCTTCAGAGAGCTTCAGTGCTAATGTCACAAGTGGGGATGTAGTATGCTGTGTTTTCTGCACAGTTTTTGGAGAGCCCAACTATCATGTATTCATGCTGGCAATGAGTGCTGAGCAGATCCCATTCAACTCTTCCACCTCTACCATCTCAGATGTCTGCATACTCCACAGTGGACGCTTGGTAAACCAGAGACCGATACTTGTGTCTGCGTGGTGCAATATCACTCTGTAAATGGTTCTAGAAACTTCACTGCTAGTAGAAGTACAACAAGCAACCCAGCGTGGCCCTGGTACCTGCACGAATCCATACGGCCCGAGTCTCTCTGGCTTATTTTAACTGATATATTGCCAGACTCTGGTGCTATTTTTCTTGGTGACTAACATCTCAGGCCATCCTATTAATTTCAGTAAAGCTGCTCAGAGACTGCAGTGCTACCTAGTAAATGAGAACACAATCTGGCTACTTATGGTTATGTGATTGAATTTTTACTACTAAGCACAGCATAGCCTACCCAACTTATTTGATTTAACAGGTGTCTTATTGGCATTTAAAATATTTTTCATATGATTATAATGTATCCTGGGGGTGGGGGCAAAGGGAGGGAGCTACCCCAAAACAGTTTATTAGTAAGACTTCTTACTGCTCCACTGAAATACGGCAATCAAAAAGACAATTTACGTTGCATAGACTTGACCTTTACTTTCCAGGACTATAAAATAAAACCTCAAACACCACACGTTCTGCATCTGGTTGACATTTGAATAAAACTGACAGAAAGCAAACAAGTTTTGAGACAACATCTCCAGCAAACTCTGCAATGACTCTAAAAATATTCTTGGCTAAGTTACTTTTTAAGGCCATATGTTGGGGAAAAAAAAAAAAAAGCCCAAACCCAAAACTTCACTAGAATTTATTGCAACAAGAGATTTGCCAAACTGCTTAAGACATTTGGGAAGATTATAGTGAAGTGCATTAGTTGCTGACTTGACAATTTGCTATGCTCACTGCTTGTATAGCGGATTCTTGATATTCACGCTGAGAGTTGATCCAGCTTTCTAGTACATGTTAGCAAAAGACCTGCCAAACATCTACAGGCTTATTAAATGCTGGCAAACCAGAGATCAGCCTTGTTTATGAGCCACAGCAAAAACGCTGCGGATGGCACACTAGCCCTCCTCATGGCATTTTGCTTGTTTAAATTCAAAATTCCAGCACAGGATTAGATAAAGACTGGTTTGGCCTGGTTTCACCTGGATTCTCTCCAGGTCTGCCCCAGTGCCCCTGTACCCCTTGAGGCTGCAGAAAAGGGAGTTATAGCTCCACTTAGCTGTGCCCCTTCCTTGGTGTGACTCATGATCACCACACCTGTGTGGTCACATTTACAGAGGTGTGGGCCAGAATGTGCCTCCCTGGTGCAGCCCCAAAGAGCAGGTAGAGCCCCCAGCCACAGAGGGCAAATTTACCCCTCCTCCATGGCCCACCCCTTCCTCCTCTCTGGAAGCTCAATCGTTCTTCCAGGCAGCTGCCAGAGGGAAAAGTTTTGTAGCCAGGAACCTCTGCTGCACTCTGTGCCTGATCCAAAGCTGCCCATGTCCACGGGAAACTTTCCATTGATGCCCTTGGACTTCCTATCAGACTTTCTCTATCTATGCCCGAAGTGGCAATTTTGCTCCACTCACCTTTACTGCTTTTGATATCAATCCAGTTCTAACACAACTGGAGTTTACCCTGGTACAATATGGAAGTCTCCCTATAAAGGCTAACCCTTGCCACCCTCCTTGCAAAAGCAAACATTCCTACAAAGGCAGTGGCACCACTGTCACAGTCCATAAAATTTGCTTCCATATCATGCTGTAGTGAACACGTTACCTCGATATTTCTTACTCACCTTATTACAGGTATTTATTATATTTATTTGACCAACATGCAGGAATAACAGAAAATTCCTCCTCTAACTCTGTGCCTAGTTACTTGACAAATATGTTAGGTAGCAAAGTATTAAAAAAATTAAACAATTCAACACTTGTTTAAAACACAAATATAAAAAATTAAAACGTGCTTGCTTAAAACGTTTTAAGCCACAATCAGTTCAGAAAGGTCTGTGACATAGATAAAAATCCTATCCAGGTTTACCTTAGTGTAAGTGCTGTTTACAAGAGACAGAGGGAGTATGATATATATATATATTAAAAAAACTCCACATTTTTATGGAAAAAAACCTGCAACATAAATCGTGGTGGTTACTGGTTGGATAACACTGGAAAAGGTGATTTCTTCTCTGCGTATCTTTCCCCCCGCCTCCTTCTTCTTCTTTCCCCTCGCAATCGAGATCACCTGTGAAATCTCAAGGTCTTCGCTGGAGCAAGTGTATGGCAAGTTTAGGTTC
>NW_008603859.1:0-29501 GCF_000691845.1 Merops nubicus | reverse complement strand
GGTGGAACACAGCAATGTGGTCATTAATCTTGTTGGAAAGGAATGGGAAACAAAGTAATTTTCCTTTTTCTGTTCCTATCTAGATAGATTTGCACCAGGTATTGGACACGTTTCTGCTCTTGAAAAGTACATTCTTTCTGTGATCTTCTAGTGTGCAGTTTTTGTTCTGTCAGAGTGCAATGTGCTGCTTCATACACCTTGCAGATGTTTCACGGGTGCCCTCCTGTAGCTGACAGGGGCTCACCAGTTTCTGTAAGCTCATATTGACATTATTGCAGAAGTGACTTTCATCCTGGCACTTCAATGCAGTGTTGAATTGTTGCTTGCTAGAATAAGCTATGAACAAGCTTTTTCTGTTCTCTGGTAAATGTTGGTAAACAGGAATAGCTAATGGAGAGTCCCTAAGATTATGATTAATAACATCATTCCTTGACAGATTTTTTTTTTGGATACTATTAGCACTTTTTGGTAATAATTTTTAAAAACAGTTCCTTTTTGAAATCCTTTTTAAAAAAATCCCATATTTATTTTAAGTTAAAAATACCTGTAATAGCCTTTTTTAAATGTGTGCAATTATGTTCACTTTATTTAAAGCCTGGTGCAGAACTGCCAGAAAAAAGTCTCTGTTGTGTGATTTACCTTTATATGGTACATAATTTTGCTGTTGTAGTAGGCTGAAACAAATGTAGGTACCAGTTTCATCTGTGTTCACAAACCTAATGCCTTTATTGCTCTTTTTTTTTTTGTGAGCAGCCATTTGATGTTCAAATTGTAGAATTGTTAGTCAAATTGTATGAATAGAATTAGTAGTCTCAATTTGTAAAATTATTTTCCTAAAATATTTCAGCTTTTCCCTGTCTAGTCAAATATTGTACATAACTTCTGGGAGACTTTGATTTCACAATCAGTATCATAGAGGTACTTTCTTTATCTGATAGCCACTTATCTCCTTGTCCCACTGTTGGAGACTATAACATAGTTTACTTGGGAAAAAGCCCACCAAACCTGAATTAACTTTGGTCTTGTGCACCTGACAAGGTTTTTGTTTATATCTTCAGACTTTGGGATATAGGTGAAAGTGTACAAACCCCTGTCAGGGTTGCTTTGCTCTGTTACTCAGTTATGAATGTAGGAGCTCAAACACTGCTGTCAAAACAGAATAAATTTTGTTGTAGAGTGCAAGTGAGGGAAGAAAAGAGTCTTTATAGTTGGCCCAAGGACAATGTAATCTGTGTTTATCTTTCAGATATGTATTTCATGTGTACTTCCCCTTTAAAATTTCTGGACTTGTTTAAAAAGTATAATTTAAATAAGGAAGAGCTTCTTTGTCACTGAAAGGAAGAGTGAGGAAGACAAGAAAACATTTCATTCTAGTTAAAACCCTGCAGACATTGTCATTCTGATCAGCTTCAAAAGCAAAGGAGTCTTGGTACATTAAACACTTTGGATGTTCCAGAATTTACCACTGTATTGCACAAATGTTCTTATCATGGGTTTTCTACATATGATATTAATGGTGGTGCTGAAACCCTGAGATAAAATTCCATGATCTGTTAAACATGAAGTCAGACTAACCATTGTAGTCTATGAAAAATTAACAAGGAAAATAAAAAAGAGTAAGATTAGAAGTAGAGATCAGTCAAAAAAAGTAAAGCCTGCCATTAAATACTTTCCTCTTTGCCTAGTACTAGTGCACAGTCTCATCTGTGTATACTATGTTGTTTGAAAACTCCATAGTTACAGGAGGGATGTTGTTCGTTCTTGTGTGTTTCTAAAATCTATTTCTGTGAGTAGAACAGGAGTGATGGTTCCCAGGATCAGATTAGTTATTGAAGGGTCAAAAATAACTTTTTATTTTTAAGGCTTTCTTTAGACTCCAGTGGGATCTGAAGAGCTGTGGGAGTAGATAAGGACAGAGTGAGAGAGGCATTTGGACAAGATGTTTGTTACCCAAAGCAAATGAAAAAGATGGAGCAGGGTGCTTACAAGGACAATATAAAGACATGAGGAGCTAATTTGCTTTCCTGCAGTCTTGGGATAGTTGGAAAGAATTTTGGGATTGTTGCCTGTCTATAGTGTCAGTTCTGCTTGGAGACAGAGCTTCTGTATTGTTCTTGATCAGATGCCAAGCTAGATTACAGTTGAACCCCCTAATTTAGGCCCCTTGAATGCCATAAAGTGAGTGGAGTTGTTCATTCTGCATGCTTCTTGAAGTCCCAGAATCATAGAATGGTAGGGGTTGGGAGGGACCTCTGGAGATGATTTAGTCCAGTCCACCTACCAAAGCAGGTTCACCTAGATCGGGCTGCACAGGAACTTTTCCAGGTGGGTTTGGGGTATCCCCAGAGGAGACTCCACAACCTCTCTGTGCAGCCTGTTCCAGTGCTCTGTTACCCTCAAAGTAAAGAAGCTTTTCCTTGCGTTCAGACAACCTCTGGTGTTCCATTCCAGTTTGTGCCTGTTGCCCCTTGACAGTAGTTCCCTGTCTCTCTTGAACTGTGGAGCCCAGAACTGGACACGGTACTCCAGATATGGCCTCACTAGGGCAGAGTAGAGGGGGTGGAGAACCTCCCTCCATCTGTTGGCTACACTCTTTTGAGTGCACCCCAGTATACCATTGTCCCTCTTGGCCACAAGAGCATGCTGTTGGATCATGGCTAACTTTTTCACCAGGACTCTCAGGTCTTTCTCAGCAGAGCTTCTTTCCAGCAGGTCAGCCCTTGACCTGTGCTGATACGTAGGGTTGTTCCTTCTTCTTGCCTTTGTTGAACTTCAATAGGTTCCTCTCCACCCAACTCTTTAGTTCCTCACAGCTGCTATGAAATGGTTCTAACTGTTCTGTCAATGTAAAATTTTCCAGTTGTGTGTTCTTTAGGTTTTTTTTGTCCACTTACTCAGTGCCTACTACCTGCCCTAAAGCAGGCTGCTCAGAATTTTTGATCTCTTTTGTAGTGTATTTGAGTGCATCAAATCAAGTCAAATTTTAAGATGCAGCACTTAAAAAAAAAAAAAAATCTGTTTTCACTTGGGAAGAGTTTTCTATTTGTCACAGAGGTTACTTCATACTGATTCAGTCTAAACAGGTGAAAAACCAGACAATTCTAAAGCTGGAATTGAAGCTCACAGGTAAGTGAAATGCAGTAGTAGTTTTTATTATATGAGGAGTCCTTCACAAAAGCAAACCTTGTTTCTAACAAAGAATGTTGAGATAGGTTTTTGAAATACAGTCAGGTAGTACGTAGTGATTGTTATTTGGTTGGTAGGCAGCTAGTGTTGATTGCTCTTGAGGTAAAATTTGTTTTTTTGCCTTGTTTTAGGAACTTCAGTTTTGAAGATGAATTTGTAAATATTCCTAAAAGTATTGCACAGATAACTAGAGAAGCTGGGGTGGAAACTCTCGTTCATATCTCTCATCTGAATGCCAACATGAAGAGTCCTTCAAAATACCTCAGGAATAAAGTAAGTCTGGAATCCTTTTGAATATTTCTCCTGAGAGCCTACTTTTATTTTTTTTTTTTTCCCCAACTGGATCTGTTTGAAGGAAATCAGTGTATGAATTTACTATGGAATGCTTTCTGCAGCTGAGGAATTTGAGTTCCTGTGCCTATTGGAGCTAGAAATCCTCCTTAGTATTTCCTGTGCTTTGGAGGGAAATAGATCTTATATTCCTGAAAGCTCTTCCTTTCTTCTGGCCTTGAATATCTTTGAATCTAAAATTGCTGTCATTAAGAAAGAGGAACTAGTTTGATGGTTTGGGATCCAATATCAGATTTAACATCTAAGGATGGAATGACCTAGCAAAGTAAGTGAATGATAAGATGAATCCTGCAAAAAACAGATGAGTATCACAATTATAGGCCCTTGGAGTGGGATTGTTACCTGCACTTGCACAAAAAAAAAGAAAATATCTGGGTTTGGTATCCTATAATTTTTTTCCTTATTAGGAGGTGTAAATTTTTATTATTGTTTTTCTCTTTTTAATATAGCTATTGTTCCAATTTCAGCTATTTTTTGCTTTGTTTGAGCTCACTGTACTTTGCTTTGTCTTTAGTATAATTTATTTTTTTTTAAACCAGGGTTAAAATTTGGTAGCTCTCAATGTGTAACAACTCTGTAGGATAATTGGGCCTTACTGCACTGGCCCTGTGGAAAGTAGATAGCTGCCACTGAAATTTCTAACTGCACTTAAGCAGTTGGTAGGGTGTTCTGATAATGTAGTAGGGGTTATGTAAACCTGTTTTCTTCCAAGCTCTGTAAGCAAGAGAAGCACTTAGGTACTTAGGCTTCTTCCTTTTTGAACATTGTCCCTTTAAATTTGTGTCACTTCACTAGTAAGACTGTATTGTACCTCAAATTGAAGAAATAACATCTATATACATCTAATAATACATCTTTATGGGACTTTTGGGATGTTCTGTGAGACCTTTAGCTGAGCATAGCATCTCAAAGATGAAATTGCTCAGATATAAATAATTTTTGTGCTACTAATGGTGTCATTTCTTTCAGTGCTGTCGTCGGGATGCATTTAAGTCCTGAAAAGGCATCCTTTTCTCAACTGTTGAGAACAGATCTAATGAATATGTTCTCTTTAATTGCATGGTAGGCTGTTGGAGAGAAGACAGTGAGGGAAGAATTTCCAAATGCTATAATACTGAAGCCCTCTGAGATGTTTGGGAGAGAGGACCGATTTCTCAATCATTACGCAAGTATGTAGATTTGAAATGATCCAACCATGTAGGATTTGTGTACCTGGCTGTAGAGAACAGAGGGAAAATGTGATTTATTTTTGAAAACCAGAGAGGCATGTTTTTATCAGAAATGTACTCTATTTTGTTAGCTGTAGGTATATAGTGGAAAACAAGGAATTTTAATCTCATGACTGAATTTGTTCTGAAGCTAGTTAGACTTTACTGTTGGCTTGTGAGCTTTTTTGTTTTGTTTTTTCCTGTTTGAGGGGGCTTTGTGTGCTATTGTGGTGGTTTTTTTTGTTCTGAGCTAAGGTCTGGTCATCTTAACCCTCAAAGTAGTGTGCCCTGAGACTAGATTTTCAAGTTGGTGATGCTCAAATGTAAAAATGAACCTGAGTTGTTTTGGGCTCAGAAGCAACAGTAATGACTCTGATTATCAGCAACAAAATTGCTAGACAGGGTAGCCTGGAATATGTTTCTGTTTTGCAAAGCTGAGATCTCTCTGAACCACTCTAAGTAAACTGTAAATGCAACCTGCCCATCATTGTTAATAAGGAAACCAAATGTGTGTTGAAAACAGCACTAGTGAAATTGGAAGGTGATTCTTCACAGTTCTATTTCTTTTTTTTTAAGTGGAGTCAGTTTTCAGAAGAAATTTACACTCAAGGTAGTACAAAATCTGTTTATTTGCTCTACTGGAAGGATTGAGAGTTTTCATTCTCCAGTTGTGTCTGTGTGTTTCTGTCAGACATGCGCTGGTTTGGTGGCGTGCCTCTCATATCTCTGGGGAAAAAAACACTGAAGCAACCAGTATACGTAAGTTTGCAACAGAACAAGACAATCCCAAATCCTCTGTGTGTCTGTGTTGGGGTTCCTTCCTTTCTGTAAATCACTTCTGAAAGAGGGGGGTGTGTGTGCATTCCTGTTTTCTGTTGGTAGTTATCTGATTTTTCCTTGCAGGTGGTTGATGTAGCACGGGCAATTATTAATGCCATTAAGGATCCTGATGCAAAAGGAAAAACATATGCCTTGGCTGGGTAGGTTACTTTTCTGATTCTAATTAACTGAAGTACTTCTTTTTGGTGTCATTTTTTGGCATGCTGCACAGTACATTTAATTTCTCTATCCATGTACACAGTTTGAGCTGCAGTAAATTCCACCTCCTTTTCGGGAGGAAAAAGTGACTCAAGCTGTTATTGTGAGTACTCGGAAAATCCTAGTTTGGGCCCCATTGCATTTAATGTTATGTGTATGTGCACAAAGAAATAAGACAGTCTTGGGAAACATGCTAGACAACATAGATTAGGAGAAAATTCTGCTAAAGCTGTGTGGAATCCACTTGGAATTAGAATGGACAGGGGCTGTGAATCTCTTGGAATATTTTGTGTACAAAAGCTACAAGTCAGAATTGGTCATTAGCCTTAAAAATAAAGAACGTGGCAAATGCCAAGGTATTGGGTGTCCATGCTTTGATCTTCATCCAGTAGATGTAGCAAGTTCATTGATAAAGAAAACAGTTGCTAATTAGTCAAGATACAAGAGATGCAGAACACATCTCTTTTTTCTGTTGCATGCATATCTGTCTTCCTCCCTTGTACACTGAAAAGGTGCATAGTAGCTGGATTTTGCAAAAGGCCTATCTGAGATTACATTGTTTTTTCCATGTTTGTTCTGTGATGCTGTTGCAGTGACAGCTCTTCATTCCCACTGCCAGAGGTTGTTGCTGGTTTGTCTTTTACTCATATGTCACTTTCTTCAGTGCTGTGACTGAGCTGTTGAGGAAGGTGTTATCCTGGCAGCTAGGATGGGTGTGCTGTGTGCTGGTGGTCTGGAAAAGGCAGGTCTTCAACTTCTTTTGGATCATGCTGAGGAACTTCTGCTCAAAAACTAGCAAAATAAGAGTAAGAAGCTAACAATGGTTTGAAAGGATTACTAACAGTAAGGTTATTAAATAACTTGAGGTTGCTTTCAGATCACTGGGGTGACATGAAGCATCACACTGAAGAGCAAGTGGAACATATGCTAGACAGCCATTCAAAACAAAACCACACTTTTAATCAAAGGAAATAGATATCTAGGTGTCAGACACAACTAATGTCAAAATTAACCCTTTGAGTGATTATTTTATCCTTTTGGAGCAAACCTGAAGGTGGGTCAGTGTGTATCCAAAGCCCCCTGCCACAAAAGGAATGAGGTGCCTGCTTTTAGTTTTATTGTGCTCTCAGCAGAAGCAACTGCTCCAACTGCAGGAAAAATTGAGAACTGCACACTAACCAGCACACTGTTGAGCCAACTGCCCTTCCATTTGGCTGCAGACTTTGAATGTATTCTTGGGGTTGCAAAGTCTCTTTTTTTTTTTTGGCAATTTACAGAAGGCCATGAGTTCATTGCCCAGGTTTCAGAGGCAAGAATGCAAGCGAGGGCGCCAAGGATGTCACTGCAGGGAACACACTTTCAGGCACATAACATACTCTGAATAAATGATGGTCTAAACTGAAGATCCAAATCAGTGTTGGAAAACCAGAGGAACTCTGCAGCACAACCCTTGACAAAAGCTGGATGAGATGCTTTATTTTTTTAAAAGGAGTTACCAGTTTGAATTTAAAATCTTAATTTTGTAAAAGAGCATTCTACTTCCTTTTTTGTTTATTTTTTTTATTATATGGTGGAATAGCATTTTAACTAGGACAGCTAGTGGTGTCATTGTTACTTCTGAAGACTGAAGATTTGGTATGGTTTTTTTTGACCTGTACACCTCATTCTTCCATGTTATTGGTTTTACTTCACCCACTTGTTAAATTTTTTTTTTAATCTTGAATGCTGATGCTCTCTAGAGCTTGCTGTCTGATGGCATTGTGGGTGATGTAATGACACCTCAATGTGATTCTGTTCTTGGTGAAGCTTTATTGTAAATGATTGATAAATACTGTTTGTGCCTTTACCAATTATTTTTGCATTTTTAAGTTTGGTTAGGGCAAAAAAAGGTAAGGGCAAAAAACATGGTGAAAACCCTGCTAATAACTAATGAAAACAAAGTTTGGGATTTTTTTCCTCAGCTAAATAAATTTGACATTACCCTATTTTGCTGTGTTTCACTTGGAAGTTCTATTGACAGAAGTAAATACCTTGGGTTTTTTTTTATGATAGCCCTTTAGTGTAAATGCAGATCTCACTCAGATTCTATAAGCCAGCTGCTTGGGCTAAGCTGATAAGGAGTTTTGAGTGTTGAATTCTTTTGAATTCTCCCAAATATACTGGCCTAGTTTTAAGTATATCCATTACATTGCTTTGCCCTGCTTTGCTTTACAAACTAAAGTAGTAGCAGTTTGGGGTTAAGTCTTTTTTCCAACATTTATTAACAAAATCTAGTTATGATTATTAGCATTGCTGTTCTTTCTGATGAACATGTCAATTGAAGGCTCAGTTTTTGTGCATGCAGCCTCAGACCTTGACATCTATGAGATCTGGGTTTGTCAAACTGAAATCCATGTTCTTTGTATCATAGTCCTTGGATTTTTGGACTCTCTGAATTTTTGCTTATTTAGTCTTACTTTAGTATGGTTTCATTTTTGTGGGGGTTTAGATTCCAACAGTAATTCAGTGTCTTTTATGTAAAAAGAAAACTACTGGGGTGGGGCAGGGGGGGACTGAAGATGGGAAAAAACCCGACAGTTATATCTTTAAGAGTTCCCTGCCTGGGAATTAATCAGTCTCAATGTGATTGTCATGTCACTGTGGTCTCTGACTTAGCTGAAAAGTACAACAAACCATTAGGAGACACTTTTGGTGTGCTCATTGCTGCTTTAATTGTGATCAGCAGGATGTCTTGAAGGCTGAAACACTGCAGTGGCACAGCAGTGTGCTCTTGTTTGTTGTCATAAAGGTTTTCAGAGTGTTTTGGAATACCAGCGAGTTGCTGTGAAAGTCAAGGGAGATACCTGTTACAGTGTGAGCCAGCTATGAAGACAGAGTATTAAAATGCTAAAGCAAAGTCTGAACAAGAAAGGAATGGGAACTCCCAATGGTGTATGTTTCTCTTAAACTGCTGCAGGTGTGCAGGAAAAGTGACTGCTTCCTCCTCTCCGTCTTGAGAAAGAGGGATGCTTTCTTTTGGGGGAATTTATCCTACTTGCTTCCTCTTGCTTTTGAAGAGAACAGGGTGTCCTTGGTCAAGCAAAGACAAGTAAATCAATTTCTTTGCAGTTGTTTGCTACCAAAGATGGGATGTTTCATTAACAAGCCTTTCTTAATTTTGCCGTTTGCTTTCTGGCTTCCTTCTATTACAAACTGCCAAGTGGGCTTGTACAAATTGAGCCCTCTCCCAGCACTGAAACGGATGCTCCAAAAAATGTATGGCATTTTTGCCCTTCCTTAAATGTGTTTTCCCAGAGGTGACATCATCTTGGCTGAGAGGTCCCCTGGACCTGTCTGTGCCCAGTCCAGGGCAGCCCCAACCTCTCCAGAGGCTGCCCCTGCAGCCCAGCCTGCCAGCACCTGGGCACCAGCACCCAGCACAGTGACAAAACATTTTTGCAGTTTGTGACATAGATTGTTACCATCATTAATGTCAGATGATGTTTTTCAAACTCAATCACTCTTTTTTTCAGACAGTAGAGAATCTGGAGGACCAAAATTTGTTCCCATCTTGCGAGGAAAACGACAAATCATTTCAATCGAGGAAGACGCTGCCCCTGCAGCCCAGCCTGCCAGCACCTGGGCACCAGCACCCAGCACAGTGACAAAACATTTTTGCAGTTTGTGACATAGATTGTTACCATCATTAATGTCAGATGATGTTTTTCAAACTCAATCACTCTTTTTTTTCAGACAGTAGAGAATCTGGAAGACCAAAATTTGTTCCCCTCTTGCGAGGAAAACGACAAATCGGGCAAATCACTTCAATTGAGGAAGACAGGCCCTTGTTAGGCTTGGAGGTGGAGGGCTTTCAAACTTTTGTCTCTTGCTGCAAATATTTAACTGTGCCTGTAATCTCTGTTGCTTTCTCTTTCAGACCGAAGCGGTACCTGCTGTATGACATGGTGGAATACATCTACGCAGTCGCCTTTCGGACCTTTCTTCCCTACCCGCTTCCACGTCCTCTCTACCAGTAAGTGGGACCCTTCCCTCACTGAGAATTTGGGATCAACCAGGTGGCAGGGGAGCCTAAATAACTGTGTTGCATTGATTATTTTTTATTCCTGGTTGGTAGAGACAGTCAGTAGCAAACTAAACAAACTTCTGTTAGTACCAAATCAGTGTGTATGTTGCTGTTTGTAGGCCCTGACAGATTTTTCTGCAGCGCCTTAAGGCATTGCTACTGTCAGCTCTCCTTCCAGTCTGGTGATCACTGCCACCCTGGAAGCAGAGTTGGGGAAAGGATGGATATGGGTATTGATTGACTTTCTAGTTCAGTCCTTTGCATTGATTTGAGCCAGTGTTGGAGGTTAGTTTATACTGACATCTTGGCCTGGGAATTTGAGCAGTGCAGTTGTGAGCAAGCATTTCCTTGTCTGCCATATGAGGGCAGTAACATCTTCAGAAGATGCTAATAAATTGGGAGAGAAAAAGGGAAAGATGCAGCATCAGTTGACTACAGTGAATGGGCTATGAAGGCTCTGTTTGCATACCTGAGCTGCTTCTGCAGCTGTACGTTTTGAGTTCAGGGGCACCGAGGATAGAATTGCAGCTATTGAGTAGTAGTGTATGAAAAAGTACAGTATAAATCTGAGCCTGGGCCTAGTCCTTAAAGCCTAATCACATCCTTTTGAAGAGCTACCTCAAACAGTAAATCCCATTTCAGAAGCTGCCCTCAACATGGCTGAGATGCGTTAACATTTGGGGTGCTGATCCTCCTCAATTTTAGTACGATACAAACTGCTAAGCTAAAACAAATCACCAATGCTGGAGCCCTCCTACTAATATACTAGTAGGACTCAATCATTGGATTCATGTAACTGATGATGAATAATGCTGGAACAACATCCTGAACCATTGTGGCTCTTTCCAAACTGGCTGTTGGGGCATCAGGTTAATGTGGCTCAGCAGACACGGAGCAGCTCATTAAAAAGTAACTATGTGGGTGCTTATTAGTTTTGTTCACATTTGCTGCAGTCCATTTTTTCTTTGTGGGCTAAACTAAGTGGTATTTGGTATTTTTGAGAAAAGAGTGCCTGGAAAAGGCAGATAAGCCTAGTTCTGTTTACGTGCAGTAGCTTAGTAACACCCAAGTCTGCCAGGTGGGCACTGCGAGTAGGAGATTCTGCCTTGAATACTGCGTGTCCTGAGACACTGAGCAAGGGCTGTAGTGGTATTTTTTTTTTCTCTGCCAGATTTTCAGTGTTTGAAGGGAAACTCCATTTCTGGAAACTGCAAAGATTCAGATCCTCACCCTTTTAATAGATGCAGATTGCTTCAGATTCTGTCATCTTGTTTGTGCGGGTGTTAACTCACTGGGTTGTCAGCAAGCGTGTTTTCTCATGGAGGCATTGAGTCCAACTTCATGACTAATTGGATTACTGTGTACACTACTGGGGAGCAGAGTTTGCAGGAGAGGCAGGGGCAAGACTGAACCTTGTCGTGTGTGGGGTTTACTTTGCCCACCCACTAAAAGCTCATTTTTACTTCTACATATCTGCTCCTCCATTCCTCTCCAAAGTAAAAGGAGATTGAATAATTCAGTAGCAAACAAAGTTACCACAAACACAACCAAGAACTTACTGGCTGGCACGTTCATTGTTTTAATGAATTCATAGCTTGCAGGAACAGCTACAGAACAAGCTCTTGCTCACTGTCTATTAAGTGTGAAATATTTTTACCAGTTCTCATTTTCTTCCGTGCATCTGGATAATGTTTATACTTCTGCAAAACTTTCTGATTACAGTTTAGTTGCAAGATTCTTTGAGATTAATCCATTTGAACCATGGATAACACGAGACAAAGTGGATCGGGTAAGTGTAGGGCAGCCCACAAGTTCTTGGGAAAGGTTTCATTGCATGTTTGCAACTTGCACTCGTAGTTTTGCATTCAAGAAAGGCTGAAAAGTCTGTACATCATGTGGTGTAATACTTCATTCAGTTCCATGGCTAGAATTTGATTTTAAAGAATTGCTTTCAGGCTGTTTGCATACAACAAAAATGTTTTTAAAGATGTCTATATATAACCTTCCTGAATAGGGGTTATGGTTCCTGCCATACAGTTGCTGCAGCTACTCTTCTGCAGTCTTGCTCTGAACTTATTTGTCCAGACCTGTTACAGTACCAAGGGGATACACTGTCAGAGCAATCTGGAGATTCCTCTGGTGTAGTTCTACACAGACTTTGTAAGAGAGAGGGACTAACAGAACTTTTTTTTAAAAGCCATCATTATGATGTAGTCTTTCCACTGGCATTAGTGGAAGAAGAATAGTTAAAATATTTCTCTAAATACATTTAAGATGGTGGGTGAAGCAGTTGGTGAGGGGGTTCTGTAACAAGAAGTAACATAAGAGGGGCAGGGAAAGGGCCCAACCTTCTTAAGTGTTAAGTGGTCCAGGCTTCATGCTTTGCTGTGCCCCCACCCCTCTCCTCCAAAACATGTGCTCTTGAACACAGCAAAGCCAAAGCAGAGGCTGGACGTGCAATGTGCAGCTAAGTGATGGAGAGTGGGTGTGCTCTCCACTTGTAGGTAGCTAGTGAGTTTATGTACCTCTAGATGCATTAAAATCACCTGTACCATCCAGCCAATGGCACTTTTAACAACCCAAATGGAACTGGCAGTGCCAGTTTGTTTCCATAAAAGAAAAGATGATGACCTTGGGTCTAAGGACACAATATGGTTTTTTAGTATGTCATGGGGTGTAAGGCTGTTCATTCTGTCCAATTAATTCTCTTTTATATTTTTTTTAAAGTTTCACACTACCGACATGACATTTCCTGACCTTCCTGGTTTGGAAGATTTGGGTATTCAGCCAACAGCTCTAGAAGAAAAAGCGATCGAAGTCCTGCGCCGCCACCGCAGGTACCGCTGGCTGGACGCTGAGCTGGAGGAGGCAAAACCAGCTAAGACTTACCCCGTGTAACAGTTGATAAGGTGCTTACTTTAGCACTTCTTAAACTTCCTTTGTATGACCCAATTTGTTTGGAGAACTGTGTACATACCCAGTAAAGCATATTGATCATGTTAAACGATATTTCGCTGGTCTTGTCTTTTTAATTGTGGAAGACTGTCACTGAAATGCAGCTTTTCTCTTTAAAAGGTCAGGAAAACGTATTTAGGTATTGTTGCTTAGCTTGTGAGCATTGAAGTATTTTGAAGGTGTCTTAACACCAGTCAGCTTCTCCCTTGGCTCTCAAAGCAACCGTATCACTGAGCCTCAGTAAGTGTTCAAGTGGCTTGAGGAACGTTGTGGTTCAGGACTCTGTGGCCTAGACCATGTACTTTCCAAGAGGGGGAGCTGGTACTGCCACCTATTCAGATTATAAGGTCTAAGATAAACCCCTATTTTTAAGTTGTGACTTTTCTGAGCTTTGTGTTCTGCCCTGAGCACAACTATTGTAGAAAATGCCAACCAACACAGCGTGAGCTGTTTCCAAGGTCAAGGAGTGCCAATCAGACACGTAAGCAAGCTGCTGTGTGCTCTTCTCTTGTGATAGTGTGTGTGCTGTGGCTCATAGACATGAGGAAATGTGTGATTTCTTCCATTTTTAAATGAGAAAGTATTTTTAGCTCAAAGCTTTCCTGTTCTGGGACATTGTCTTTCTTTTGGTAAGAAGGATAAGCTTTGCTTCAGGATTAAGTATTTTCAGTCATTTTAAGATGAAAGAAACATCCCTGCATGAATTTGTTCAAGAACTGTGCTTTCTGTTTCCATAGCCATAGAATTGCTAGAGGCTTTTGGTTAAATTTTGGCAGGGATGCTATATGCTAGGATGGAGCATAGAGCTGAGTAAGCCTGTGCACAGAGCTGAGAGCAGAGATCTTGATCTGCCATATGCAGTGCAGTGTTCTGATGGCTTCAAGATGTGAAGGAAGACATGTCTTGAGTCAAGGAGCTAGCTACTAGTTCTGGAAGTAGGACAAATCACATGCACTACAATAAGGTGAGATTGGTGGGGAAACTGATTTTAACTAGGGCTGAGAGGGGTTAAACTGAGTGACAGAACATTTTGTTTTCACCTCCAAGCTTCCTCTTACTTCTCTTTGGATGGGAAGGTGGAGGGAAGGAACAGGAACAAGCTGGACAGATGGGTATCAAAGGTAGAAGCCTAATGGAGGGGGAGTCTGAAGTGGAGAGTGGGATGGAATAGATGATGAAAAAGGAGGCTAGGAAAGAGAGAATAGACAAACTGGAAAGAAATAAAAAATAAAGGCCAAAGTTAGGGAAAGCATGGAGTGTCTTGATTAGATCACACTGGTTGCTGGAGCAGAAGTTACCTCACTATTTGTGTTGTTACCAAACTACTGTGAAACTCCTGTACAAAGTGTTGCTGAAATTTCAACAGCATCCACATTTTGTTCTTCCACATTCAACATACTGCTGCTCCTGTTTACTCTGGTAGGAAAAGGTAGGCTTTATGAATTTTGGGGTCCTGCCTACTATGTATTCAATTTGGTTCTCATTAATTGTTTGTCTTTTGATAACAAAAGCTGAGTTGGTTTAAAATAAATCTGCAAATTCAAACATTCAAAAGCTTGGACAAACTGGAAATGAGGTATGTATTGATAATAGTTTGATGCTTAACTTTTAATATTTTTCTGACTGCAGGTGTTTCCCCATGAGAATCTAGCAGTATATAAGTAGCCTCATTAATGCTCATTTAATACGGGTGGCTGTAATCTTGATTGATTGCATGTTATTAACATCCTACTATGGAAGCAGTGGCATTTCTGAACTATGCCACACGTGCACACAGTACAGAGACACACAATTACCATGATAGTCCTGGATGGCCAACAACGAGCACCTTCCATTTCCAGGTGGCAAACTGAGGCAGGAAAAGCTGCCAAAGCTAAGGCTGGGATGTTAGTGCCAACTCTGGGAATTCTTACTGTAATGCAGGGATTTTTAGTTTTTTGGGCTTTCCCATTCAAAGCCCAGCTTTACCAGTGGCTTCAGTTGCACCACAGATCACTCTTACAGGATCTTTGTTTGGATAACTTAGATGGAGAACATGCGGGAGGTGGATAGCCCTGAAGAGTTTTCTTTAAGCAGCTGTTCCATGTCAGATAGGAGTGCTGGTAAAGCTGAGCATCACATCAGTGCTCAGCTGCTGCAGCTTTTGTTTCCTGCAGTACTTTGCCTTACACAGCAGTTCTGCTTCCTACCTTCCTACATGATTTCTCATTTATAGCCAAAGCAGTTCTTTAGGGGTCTTGAATGTAAATGAAACAAAACCCACTTACTTTATAATACAATCCAGAGAATAAAATTACTAAAATAGTTTCATCTGTGATTTTTATCCTTGTTTATGGAGAGGATCTTCCTCCTTACCCTCCCCCAAGTATCTCACGTTGCAATAGTTTTACAGCCCATCTGCTATTTGCAGAGTACTGCGGGGCCTTCAAACGTGAGGACTCGTGCTTAACACCTCTGTGCAGGGTGTCTCTCAAGTGGTATGGGGGGGGGCTGTTGTTTTCCACCCTCCCCACAAGAGGTCACTGGCAGAGCACAACGTGGCAATGGGCTTGCAGCATGCTGGGTGCCTCTACTTTCTGCAGCCTGTCTCCTGCTCAGGATTTGCTGTTTCTCACTTCTCTTCCTTCCCTACATGCAGCTTGGCTAGTGCAGGATTTTTTCCTTGATGTGGACCATCTCTTCCTACTCCAGTTCCAATGCACTGCCCTTCTTTGTACTAGAAGGTGACCTGTGTCCCTAGGAGCCTGCTTTGACCATGGTGGGTCTTGAGTTTGGCAAAAAATGCTGCTGACTTCAGCTAGTGTGAAACTTTCACTCAGTGTTTCCTCATTAGCTGTGGAGGGTGCTGAGTGTGCTTACCAGCAGCCCCAGAAATTCTGCATCTTAGAAACTGTTGCCCCTCCTCCCTTCCTCCAATGTATCACAGTGATACCTGTGCTGAAACAAAAGATCAGTGAAGAATCATTCTTTGCTCCTGAAAGTGAGTTAAGTGGTACAGCTCTCGTTGGTGTGCTTACCTCCTCTCCTGTTCACTCCAGCATACCTCACCCATGCACAAAATGTTCCTATTACCAAAGTATTTTGTTGGTACTTTAACCACACAGTATTTGAAAAATAAACATGTTAAAATACACAATATTTTAATACGTGCTACACTTGTTCTGTTAAGATATCCTGTACATGTACAGTGTGTAATACTTGTGGTTTAGCCATGATATGTACAATACGAGGTGCTCTTTGCTCCCTCCAATTATCTTTTTTTTTAATGGCTCTAAAACAGGCTGTGCAATAGTAACAGCTTAATATTTCAGCTGTGGTCTGAGCAGAGTTTACAGCCAGCAGACTTGCCTAGCTTGTGAACCCTGGACTGCCCTACCTTTTTTCCTAGGATTTCACACTGTAGTTAATTTGTTGGCAGTTGTCCACGTTACACTGTTTACTGGATTTCACAATACTATCTGCTCTGTTTTTTTTAGCTTAGTTTTTTTCATTCCCAAGATGAATCTCATTGTGCCAGTTTTTTTCTATCTCTGTTTCTGTCCCAAGGTCCTTCATATTTCCTTTTCATGGATTTCCATAGAACTTCAACAAAAGCATAAGCTGTATGTTTTGTGAAAATACTTTTGTCTTCTAAGTGTTCATGAAAACAATAAAATTGTAAAGTGGTATTTTTTTTTTAAATGGTAATGTGATGTTCCCCCTTCTCCTCCTTAAAAAAAACTACCACCAAATAAAGGTTATGAAAGCCTAAAGGAAGCAGGAGTATCTTAGCACAGGTAAGCATACGTTTTGTGCATCAGGATTCCTCTCCACTTGAAGGTCAGCTTTTTAACATATATGAACCAAACAACCTATTGATTGACATGTCCAAGTTCTGTATTCTTGGAGTTGTCAAAAACCTAACCAAAACTATTCTCTTGCCTATTTTTTTTTTTTATGATTACTTTGTATTCTTAATGAAATATCAGGCCTCTCATTTTCTGGCTTGGCCAGCATTGTTAAGGAGAAGGAGGTGCAGTGTTTTGTGGATGAAGTATTGCCATGAAAGACCAGTTGACAGATTGTTCTTAGGCCTTGGAAGTAAGTGAAAGGACAAAGTTGGTGGCACAGTGGATTGGCTTTGTGTGGCAAGGTTTTTATGGGGGGAGGAGGAAGGTGTGGCAGAGAAGACGTGATAAACTGCCCACAACTCCCATTCCTTGTCCCCTGTGCCCCTTGGGGGAGGAGGTAGAGAAAACTGGGAGTGAAGTTAAGCCCAGGAAGAAGAGAGAGCTGGAGTGAAGGTGTCCTACTCTGATTTTGTTTGGTGATAACTTACAGCAACTAGTTCAATTTAAGTCTGTTTTGCCCGTGATGGTAATTGGTGAGTGATCTCTCCCTGTCCTTATCTTGGCCCAGGAACCTTTCATTATATTTTTGCCCTCCTGCCCAGTTAAGGAGGGAAGGGATAGAGTGGCTTTGGTGGGTACCTGGCATCCAGCCAGGGTCCACCCACCACACATGCACCTGGCTCTTCTGTCCTGTGTGCTGACCAGAACACACTCACTGACCTTGAGTTATTCCCATGGGAAGCATCTCTGGTAAGTCTTGTGCTGCAAATTGTGGCAAGTATTCTGTGTCAAAGTTCTAGATGGTGCAGGCAGGAACATGTGAACAATTGTAGCATTGGGAATGACTAGGAAATGAATGACCCTGTGCCTTGATGTAGTTTTATTTACTGCTGTGGTTGTATCTCACGATTTTTCTCTACCATGGATTTACTCGTCTTGGCCAACATCAAACTTTGACAACAGCAACTTCTTCAGTTTTGGCAATAGAAGATGCATGTTCCTTGCTTTTAAACTATTAAGGTCACTTGTCTTAAGGTTACTGGACTACTGCAAACTCAATCTGCTTGCAGGAAATGCCCTTCAGGTTCTAGTCCTTGGTCAAAGCTACCAAATAGAGAACCCAGACCTGTCAGACAGAGCAGAAACCCAGTGCTATAACTGGCTTGATATGTCCAACTGCCTCCAGCTGAGGAAGCTTTCAGGGGTGGTCAGCTGTGGCTGTTGGGAAGGTTGGCAACAAAGGTGACTCCAGGCTACTTAGAGAAGCCCCAGCTTGGTGGTAATGGAGTCAGATAAGTGGAGAGGAGTTAGCGTGGCTCTTTAGCAAGAGTGTGAGGAGCTCTGTGAAGCTTCTCTTACCTTGTGTTTGCAAGCTGTTCCTGGAGCTTCTGCACCCCTTCAGCCAGCAGTGCCCATGGTAAGTCAGTCTTTTTTTTCCTGTACACTACGTGAAGAATTTTCCTTGGCTGCTCCAGAATCAGGAAGGTTGTCCAAGCGACCCTGGCGTGGAGTGTTTCCTTAAGAGGAGCTTCAGTGGGCAGCTGAAGCTCAACTTCTATAAGTACATATAGGCATAAAAGTGAAAGCACCTGTAGGCAGTACCTTGTCATCATCTGCTCTGTGACTCATTGGACTCTGATAACTGCTTCATCCGAGCAGCCTTAGCTCTCAGTCAACTCGAGGCAATTGGAAAGGTGCATTTGGAAAGGAGACTCCATGCAGACCCAGAACCGCAGACAAACTCCAGCCAGCAGCAGAACGCCGAGTTTCTTCAAGCTTACAATGGCACCCTGGAAAAGACCACATAAAGTTGTACTGTTAATCCTGAACGCAGGTTTTGTCTGTTACCTTGTGCACTTACTGCAAGAGCAAAGAAAGGGAAGGCTTGATTCACTGGAAGTCAGGGGGCGATTTCCACAACGAGAAAATATCATCCTTCAGAGACTGGACACTTTGGACTGGAACATTCGTAACCTCTGTAAGTAAAATGCCAAGCTGCTTAACTTTTTGTGGATTAGATATCTAGATTTCCTGAAGGCTAGAAATGATACTGTCTGGGTTTCCCTGGACACTTCGGATTTTTTTTTTTCTTATTGTAATTTTTTCAAAAGAGTCAATGGCTTTTCTACTTAAATAATCTTTCACAGTCATCATAGTGATTTTTTGCATATTAGACAGCTCCTGACCCCAAACTCTTTCAGAATTTGTAAGCAATTTTAAGGTGATTGCACCAGCATGCTGATCTCAGGTGGCTGTTATTCTTGCCATTATTTTTTTTGCCATAAAAAGCTATTTTTGAGGAAACAAGAAATGCCCCATTTCCTCAGCTGCTGCTGTGTGGGTGAGCAACAAGGGGGACTGTGACTTGCTCTTTTTCTTTTATGTACCTTGAGCACAGACACAATGGAGTTGCTGTGGGGTAAAGACACTGATAAACTTTGTATCACCTGCTCCGTTAGGCTGTGTTCCCAAGCAGCATTAGCTGAAGTCTGCTGGCAGGACTGTTGCTCTCTCATCCCATGACAGTGGAAGGCAAACAGCACCCCAGCCCATGTGCCTGTATATGAACAATATTAATTTAGAGAAAGCCTGTTCTTTCTCAGGGCAAGGTTCGTGAATTTTGACCTTGTTTTCAGGTATCTGTTGTAGGTTGGGTTGCTGGGAAGTGAGCACAATAGAGCCATCTGAATAAGGGCCAAAGAGTCTACCTATTTCTTTTGGACCCCTTCAATTCCCACTTCATTCAGGTCAGTTGAATCTCATCACCTCGTGGCAGTGGTAGGGAGGGCTGAAGCAGCCAGAACCCTGTTGGGTGGCATTGCTTTGACACTCATGTTGTCAGCACCTCCTCACATTAGAGCTAGATGCATGCTTTGCAGATCAAAAGAAGAAACGGAATGCCTCAGTCACCCAAGCCTGAAGGTAGCTGTTTGCAATGATACTTGAGGCACCCTGCAACTTGGTGAGGAATTTTCCCCATGAGCGCTTGCTCAGGTTTAATATCCCCTATCCCAAGCACCAGTATCCCATAATATAACTGTCCTTGATGCCCGTGTCTTTGCTGGCACCTGTTCTCATGGATATCAACAGTGGGGCATATTTTTGTAGGTAATTTTAGAGCCTTATGAAAGAAAGCTAAGTCTTCAATACTTAGTCACAGAATCACATAATAGTTGAGATTGGAAGGCACTGCTGGAGGTGGTCTTTCCTACCTCTTCCCCTGCTCAAAGCATGATCAGCTAGAGCATGTTGGCCAGGAAATCATCCAGTTGGGGTTTGAATATTTCTAAGGACAGAGACTTAATAACCCGTCTGGTTTACCTGCTGTTTTTTTCTTTTTTTATTTTATATTTTTTTTGGCCACTCCAGCAGTTAAAAAAATTAAAATACACTAAAATAAAATCTTATGTTTAAGTGGAATTTCCTGTATTTCAATTTGTGCCCACTTGCCTCTTGTCTTTTCAGTGGGTGCCTGAAGGAGACTCTTTCTCCATCTTTGTCAGTCCTCTCATAAAGCATTCATATGCATCAATAAGTGTCATGTCTCCCCCTCCAAGCTTTCTCAGGTGCTCTCAGCTTCTCCTTCTATAATGGATGCTGCAGTCTCATAGTCACAGTGGCTTGTTGTAGGGTTTGCTCCAGAATGTTCGTGTCTCCCTTGTACTGAGGAGCCCAGAAGCGGACACAGTACTGCAGGTGTGGCCTCACCAGTGCTGAACTAGTAGGGAAGGGATCACCTCCCTTGACCTGCTGCAGAGGAGTAGTTTATTGTATCTGGCTTCGATAACGACATGTTCTGAACAACCCTGCACAAGGCCACCTGTGCCTGTTCTTTATGACACCGTTGTGAACCTAACACCACCTTGCAGAGGCTGGAGTTGACACCCGTTCCAATCTTTCTGAGCAGACATCAAAAGATTGTGCTATGTTTGACGAAGGTGAAGGGCTCGTTCACTGTATTTACCTTGAAGGTAAATATGGTATCAGCAACCTGTCTTATTTTGGAATCCCACTACAGACCACTAATATATTAATTTAACTCATTCATAACATCATGGAAATGATTTGGACCCAGTTTAACAATCAGTGTGTTGTCTCTGCTCCCAGATTTCTCCACTAATGCCAGTGCAGTGTCCTGTGCTCATGCAATTGAGACCAGAACCTGATGCAGGGTACTGTGAAATGTGATGTTTAAAGCTGTTCTCATGTAGCAAGGAGGGTCTCATGCTCTTCTCATGTGAATATCAGTTTAGCTGTAACCTCATGCATCTGCTGACCTGCAGTGTTATAACAAGAACTTGTCTCAGTTGCAGTGATGGTGAGTGTTCTCCATGGCTGTTATAATTAATCCTCTTTTATTTTCTATCAGCAAAGTCAGTGGAAACGTTCCGTGAAAGTGTAAACCAAATAGAACATAACCTGAAGCTGCAAGGTCACTCCCAGGCTGACGTGCACAAAGCTGATGACAAGAAGGAGGAAAAGAAGGTTGTACACCCTTTGCTGTACCCAGACTCGGTTCTGTTCAAACGCTGGGGTGCAGGTTTAAGGGAAGAGGAGCAAACTGCTGCACAGAATCTGTTCTTAAATTATGGCTATAATGTTTATCTCAGTGATCACCTGCCTCTGGATCGACCTATCAGAGACACCAGATCTCCCAGGTGCAGTATAATCTCTCTCTACATTCACAAGGAGACATGAAATTAAAGGGAAAGGGATCTGCAGTGATTTGGACCAAGTTTTAATTTACTAACAGATCTCAATTTTCACTCTCTTTAGGGTTTTTTTATCATTTTCTTCCAAGTCTTGCTCAGTCTTGTAATACTCTGAAAGACTGAAAAGAAGTCAGTGTGGAGAAGACACTTTGGAAAAAGAACATGATGTTAGTGTTATAATTGATATAGAATTTCTAGCTGTCAGTAAAAAGGGGAAGAACTAACCACAATCTTCAGAAGATCTGAGACCTCCTGGTCTGTTTCCATTTAAGCCCCAAAGGCAGGACATCTGAAGCATGCTTTCTCTTGTCTCTTACATTGTCTTATGTAAGCCTCCTATATGCTGGGATATCCAAAGTGGTGAGTTTTAACTCATTCCCTCACCTTCACTTTGGAAAAGCACCAAAACATAATCAATTAAGAACTAAACCCCAACATTGTCAAATTCAGTCCTTTTTTTTAAGAAAATACTTGGTTTTGTTAGCTATGTTGCAGACCGTAAGTGGGGAATACCTATACTGCTTGTTAAAAGATGGCTAGAAATCAAAACAGAAGTGGCTGGAACTAATTTTTGGCCAGTGAGTCCCACGAAGGGTGAGGGAAGATTCAGCACTTGGCCTGAATCCATGGCACTCTGATATTTAGTATTGTAGGCATGACACTCTTATCTTTGTTATCAATAGCCATAACGGACTGCTGACGTATGAGTTTCCTTACAGCCTTATTTTCTCTCTCTCTGTTTCCCCCTCTGAGGATTAATTATGTAGGAAATATAGTGAGGTAAATACCTAAAGGATTAGCATGTATGTAAACAATCCACTTCATAAGAGGAAGCTGAGGGGATTTTTCCAGGAATCCATTATTTCTTGAAGCCAATAGATGGCATTTTTTAAGCAGAGTGGTGGTACCAGTGGTACTATGTACCATTATACCCAGTGGTACTGGCATAACTAGCCACTAAAAAATTCATTAGGAACAAGTATCTGTTAAAAAAGGAAGCATTTCTTTTTTCTGTCTAGTATGATAAGGTATGAGTTTTTGAAGAAGATAATAATAAGCTTTACAGGAATTAACTGTAATTATGGAAGAATGTCACAGATATACTGCAAGCCACACCTTTGTAGTGGCAGTTGCTTGTAATAAATCTGATGGAGTATTTAAGAAAAGGGTGTGAGGGGCAGAGTGAACTGCAAACTGTGCGTTAATGAACAATGTCCTACTGGAGAAAAGGGGAGTTGTCTTCCTGGCAGCCCTCTGGAAGATGTAAAGAGAAAGTTATGCAACTGGGTCCCCATTCTACTGCTTGGATGGAGCCACTTCCATCCAGGGTAGAGAGCAATGAGTTGCTCTTGACTCTGGGTGTCTGTGGGGCAGTGTTGCAGAGGAGGGTGTCAGGGGAGATGGGGCTTGTGCAGGGGTAAGCCAGCCACAGGTGCTCTGGGGGCAGCCCTGAGCAGATCTTTCTCAGAGCTATCTGGAGCAGCTGCTGCAGAGTGGCTGGAGGAAGTGGGGGACGAGTCTCTGTGGTCCCAAGGAAATAGGTGCCATGCCTGGCACTCTTCTGCTTGGCATCAAAAAGAAATACCAATACACCATAAAGATGTGTTTGCAGAGACCACCTTTTGCAGATGTTCACTCAGGCCCTTGCACTAGTGGGTGATAAAGCTAATGGAGAAATTCTAATGAAAATCTATTCAATTTGTGCACGGTTACCTATGTAGAGGTGTACCTGGAGCATTATGTAGCTTTACACAGTCTGAGTTGCTTTCATGAGTGTATTTCTAAGGGGAGGGAATGACCAGCCTGAGAACCCACCTATGCTCTGTTGTTTGTTCTAGAGTTAGTGCTTCACACGATGAAGAAATTGTCCTCACCATCTTCCCAGGGGCCAGGTTGTTAATTAGCAGAGCTGACAATTATCCCAAATATGTACTTTAAAAAAATATTTTAAAAATCTTTTGACAGTGCATAGGAAGTCCAGAGGTGTTCATTTAACACATAACTTTGTTTCAGTACAGGAAACAATTTACTCTGGGGTGCCATGGAGTTTCACAAGGCCTCATTTACTCTGTGAGGAGGATTTTTGAAGCTCTTTCAAGAATTTCTTAAAGAGATCTCTTGTCCAAGGGAAACTTTCTCATATGTCAGTTTACAAGTATAGCTAGACCTACCTTGATCATCTTCATTGCATATACAAAGGGACTATTACCTAATTTACTTTTGTCTGCTGTCAATTTTGGCCATTGTCATCTTCTGTAAATGCAAAATCCAAATTTCAATCACATGCCTCCTGCCTTGTAAGCTAATCATTGCTGGCTGAATTAACTGTGTTGTTTAGTTTCAATGTTTTCTAATAATTTTGGGTAATGGCTCTTTTTTTTCTAAGAGAAATTTTCTAAGAAAAAAACCCCAATGGTTTATAGATGTACATAACACAACTCAAATGAATAATAATTAATAATGTATAATTATCCGCTTGAGAGTCAGGCGCCTCTGCAGAGGGGTCTGAACAGGTTGGATCAGTGGGCAAAGGACAGCTGTATGGGGTTTAACAAGGCCAAGTGCTGGGTCCTGCACTAGGGCCACAACAACCCCAGGCAATGCTCCAGGCTTGGGGAGGAATGGCTGGAAAGCTGTCTTGCAGAAAAGGACCTGGGGGTGTTGGTGGACATCTGGTTGAACGTGAGCCAGCAGTGTGCCCAGGTGGCCAAGAAGGCCGACAGCATCCTGGCCTGTACCAGAAATAGTGTGTCCAGCAGGAGTAGGGAGGGGGTTGTGCCTCTGTACTCATCACTGGTGAGGCCACAGCTTGAGTACTGGGGTCAGTTTTGGATGCTGCAGGATAAGACAGATATTGAGGGGCTGGAGCGGGTCCAGAGAAGAGCGATGAAACTGGTGAAGTGTCTGGGGAACGTGTCATATGAGGAGTGCCTGAGGGAACTAGGGTGGTTTAGTCTGTAGAAGAGGAGGCTGAGGGGAGACCTTATTGCTCTCTGCAACTCCCTGAAAGGAGGTTGTAGTGAGGCTGGTGTTGGTCCCTTCTCCCAAGTAGCTAGCGATAGGATGAGAGGAAATGGGCTTAAGTTGCACCAGGGGAGGTTTTGATTGGATATTAGGAAGAATTTCTTTACTAAAAGATTGATGAGACACTGGAATGGGCTGCCCAGGGAAGTGGTGGAGTCACCATCCCTGGAGGTGTTCAAAAAACATGTAGATGTGGCACTTGGGGACACAGTTTAGTGGTCATGGTACTTTTGTGTTGATAGTTGGACTTGATCATTTTAGGAGTCTTTTCCAACCTTAACGATGCTACGATACTGTGACACTATAAAATTTAGATTTGGGAATTTGTTTTTCCACTCCTATGCTGATTTTCACTGTATGTGTTAAGCCAAACATCCCAATCCTGCCTTCTTGCAGCTGCCCTACTCTCAGATTTTCTTTGGAAACTGTGCTGAAGTTGTTTGTCTTCTTTTACAGCTGTATAATGAAAACCTATCCAAAAGACCTTCCAACACTCAGTGTTGTGCTGATATTTATGAATGAAGCCCTATCAATCATCTTACGTGCAATTACTAGTATAATTAACCGAACGCCTTCTCATTTACTGAAAGAAATCATCCTGGTAGATGATTACAGTTCAAATGGTAAGTGACCCAGAGAAGGCAAGAGTCTTGCTAATTTGTGTCCCTGTTGTGTTAGATGAATGTTGATGGCCTTTTGGCTATGCATCAAGTATGCTGCTCAAAATTAAGAAGTAAATTGAGCACAAGAAAGGAAGAGAAAAAGAAACCAAACCACACCTTAACAGCCTGAAAAGGGCAGCTAATAAGGGACAGGGTGATGCTCTGCAAGTACCTAAAAAGGTTAAAAATGAAGTGGGAGAGTATCTATGAACCCTGCCTCACCAGGCACAGTACCAAAGTAAGAGTACACTAAGAAAACTACCTCTGTAGGTATCTGAAATAACTCCCTAGAGAGCAGTGTCTTGGGTTGTGGAAAATGCTCATAGGGAAAGCAGTGAGTGCATCGTTGGTCTTTGAACTGAACAAAGCATCATAAAATCATTTGCAAGACATAGTCATGCCCCTGATCTTAAAGGTGCTCTTTTTTTCCTTGCCTGGTGAGTTGTGTTTTAGCTCTTGTTTTTCTAAGGGTTTGTAGCAGCTAGAAAAACATATCAGCTTAGGTGGAGCAAGAGTTCAAGTGAATTTCCAAAACAATGCTAGGAGGTGCCAACTTTCTAATCCTTTTCTCTGACAGTGTTTCTTTTTTTGGTGAGGGAGTCAGCATGCCTACAGTTTTTTTCAGGAGCATTTCAGATTTTTAGACGTTTATTTCTTTTTTCTTTTCCACATGGTTAGAGGATACACACAGAAATTGCTACACTAAGCGAATTGGTTGCTGTAGTGTCCCACATCTGAAGTTTCTACACACTGATGTATTTGTGTACCATTTAGAGGCCTTGCGACACTACTGTGTGTAAATGAAATTTAGGTACTTAATTGAACTCTTGGAATGGAAGCTGGTAGGCTGGTTTTCAAAATAAGCTTCTTGAATTCATGAGTACCTTAATAATCCTATTGCAAAGAATAAATCAGTTTTCAGTCTGGAACAGGGAGAAGCTAGAAAGCCATTAGCTACATAATCTCAAATTTTTAAATAGTGTTTAACTTTTTATTTTTTTTGTGTGTGTGTGTTTTTTTGTTTTGTTTTGGTTTTTTTTTGAATCATTACCATGTGGGGGCTGGTATTAGATGATCTGAAAGGACCTTTGGAAAAACACATCAAAAATTTTAACGCAAAGCATCCTGGACTGCTGAAGATTGTCAGACATCAGAAAAGACAAGGCCTAACACAAGCCCGTGTTTCTGGCTGGGAGGCATCGACTGCAGATGTTGTGGCAATTTTGGATGCCCATATTGAAGTGAACACAGCATGGTAAGATCTATGAAGACTCGAGGGCTTCTGAAGTGGAGAGAGGGACAGGGAGTGTAACTGTGTAGCTGGCACAAGCATCCCATACATGGTTCTCCTTTCTGGCCTGCAACATGTTAATGATAATATTAATAAATTATAAGTCGTTATTATATTTTTATCATTATTATAATCATTACATTATTATCAAGTTGTTTATTTTTGAGATAAATGAGATATAATTGTTTGAAATAAATAGCAAAGCAGACAGGTAACAGAATAAGCTGTTTAGTAAAGAGGAGGAGAGAAATACCTACTTTCTCCATATTTTCATTCCATTTCTAGGAAAAAAGACTTCATGCAGTAAAATAACATAAGAGTGATGTAGGTTATTTAGTTCCTCTGCCAGCAGCTTTGGACCTTGACATATACATTAGACAGCAGTAACACACAATGACTTCAGGTTTGATACTTGTTCCAGCTTTGGCTAATGTTATTTGCTCTTGCCTCTTAGCTTAATAGTGTATTGTAGTTCTCTAAGACACTTTTTGCAAAGAGAGACAAAACAAATAGCTGATGATGGGTATTTACATTCTGTTAGGTAATAATACCTATGACACTAATTTATGTGAAATCTCTTTATATTCTCTCCCGTTTGGGATGTTGAATTCACTAGCTGACTATTGTCCATGTCTTCTCTGACCAAGTTCTTTTAGATATTCCACACAAGAGTTTATTACTTTGTTACTGAATCTAATTTTTAGAAGGTACATGGGATTTTGGTTTAGAAAAGTGGTAGAGCAATATACTGAAATCACAGCACAAGCCCAATACAGAAATTGCTCCAGTCCCCTTGATTTTGGAACAAGTTCAACTTCCTGTATGACAGCTATGATCACTCCCTGTGTTTTTCTTTGAACTTGATGAGCACATCATTCTTGCCTATCTTCTCTGAGCCTTCTTTCATTGTGGGGGTTCAATGATCAGTCACACCCTTTCCCTCATACAGCAGCCATGCCATCAAGGCACAGCAAAGGAGGATGAATGATTCAACCTCAGGGCTTAGAGCACCACTCAGCGTCTCCTTCATTTGCTTTTTCCTTCTTGTCTCTTCATGCAGATAGTGAAGACTCTCTGGAACCTCTACGAAGCAGACCCAGGTAGCAATAAACCCAGCAAGTTAGGTGTGGAACTTATGGCTGGTTTGATTAGTGACAGTCAAAATATGGAAGCAGCCTAATGGAAGGGAGAACTGAGCCATGGCATTAGCAGTTTGGGTTACTACCGCTCCAAGACTGGCATAGAACTTTTTGTAGAGGCCAAAGTCAATGGTTTAAAGTAGCTAACCCAGGTTTAGAGGCAGATGGTAAAGTTTAGCACTGTTCATGACATTTCCAAGCTGAATGCATTGTGTGTTAATTTTGGCAGGGCTGAACCTATTCTGGCTCGACTAAAAGAAGATCGCACTGTTATAATATCACCAGTATTTGACAACATTCGTTTTGATGACTTTGAGCTTGTTCAGTATTCAGTGGCTGCAGATGGATTCGACTGGGCACTCTGGTGCCTTTATGAATCTTTGCCAGCTGAATGGTACGCTCTGAAAGATGAAACAGCTCCAGTCCGGTGAGTATGGAAAGCTCTTGAGAGAGAGCCAAGATGCATGATAGCCAACATAGAGCTGGTAGAGGGAAGAAAATGTTTCATGGAGGGGATAGATAACTATGAAACAGATTTCACATTATGTCTAGATAGTTGGTTTGGAAGTGTGGGTTCTTTAGCAGCTCTGAAAATCTCAGTACACCAGTTGCAGGTTGTATTACAGAATCTGCCCTGTGCTGACCCTGCCGTTGGATTTTCAGGCAATCCCCGAGTCACTGATTTTTCTGTCTTGCACTCCTTGGCTAGGAATGTGGGAGCAATATTTACTGACCACACAAGGTGAACTGTGGCCCTTCTCCATCCTTGCCTGACAATATGGAGTGAATCTCGCAGTTTTGCTGGACAGCTGCTTGTCTGAGCTGTGAGGATTTGCAGTTCATTCTTTGGAGAATGCTGGAGTGACATGATTACAGCAATCGTGGCCAGTCTTTTTCAGCTCTTATCACTTCTGTACCACACAAAACTAGAAAAAAAAAAAAGACATGAACACAATGCACACAGCTGTTATACCTAGTACTGTCTTGTTTGGTTTATGTGGCAAGATTTTGGTACTGAGGGATGCTGCAGGGGTGGCTTCTGTGACAAGGGAGAGTGAGCAGCTTCCCCCATGTTGAACACAGTCTGTTCCAGCTGGCTCCCAAGTGGACACAGTGCCAGCCAGAGCTGAGCCAGTTAGTAACACTGGTGGTGCCTCTGCAACCACATATCTAAAATATGCTAAGAAATGCTGTAGAGCAGCTGTGAGTGAGTGGAGCGAGGAAGAAATATGAGAGAAACAGCCCTGCAGACACTGAGGTGAGTGAAGGAGGAGGAGGAGGAGGTCAGGGAACCAGAACTGAGATTCCCCTGCAGTGTTGTGAATTGGCTACAACCCCCATTTTCCATCCTAATGCTCTGCTCCAGGCAGGGGGAGGAAGTAGAAAAGTGAGGAGTGAAGCTGAACTTGTAAAGAGGAGGAGAGAGGGATGGTGATTTAGTTTTGGTTTTGTCTCTCTCACTATCCTTCTTTATTTTTAATTGGCAATGAATTACTAGTCCCCAAGGTGAGCCTGGTTTACTGGTGACATTAACAGGTAAACTACCTTCCTCTCTTTATCTTGACCCATGAGCCTTTTCATCTTACTATCTTCCCCTGTCTTGATGAGAAGGGGGAATGAGAGAGTAGGTTTGTGGGCACCTGGTGGCAGCCAGCCAAACTTAATCCACCATTTTTATTTATATAAAGGGCTTTAAAATTTAATGTGTATATCCTGAGGAGGAAAGGTACCGTGAAAACATTGGAAGATAAAGTACTGTGTGTGTCAGATGAAATGGCAGATTTCTTCATTTGTTTACTAGTATACCTGGTAGCCAAGCATTGGCAATAAGGCTGCACATATACCTAGATAAAGAATTATAGGTGAAATTGGCACCTCTTTGTGTTAAAAACAATATCTATATAGTGAAGCATTCATTGCTCAGGCAGGAGAACAGAATAAGAGCAAGCCAAATGTAGGTTAAAGAATGTTTCACAATATGAAACCAGAGAAAATAGAAGTGTGTTTGGTCACAGAGAATGAGGGTATCAAAAAGATTACCA
>NW_008603858.1:0-21664 GCF_000691845.1 Merops nubicus | reverse complement strand
GAGGTTTCCAAGGGGAAACTGCCGTGTTCCTGCTGCTGTTGGATGCGTGACCTTTACAGACAGGACGAGCAGCTAATTTTTGGAAGATGTTGTATTTGGAATATTCCAAGAATCCCAGCAACTGGAGTAATACAATCACAGGAGACTCTCAACTTTCAGTTCACACCCCTCCCAAATTCCTCATCCCCTTGTTTGTGGGAAAGAGCAGGAAACTTGAATCCAAGGGAGGAAAGACCATGAAAAAAACCAAAATATCTCACGGTTTTCTGAATGCTTGGGATTGCAGTTGGAGCATCATTTTCAGAGAAACTCAGCCCTAGTTTCAACAGGATTTCGAGTGAACGGTTATAAAGATGCTCCTGAGCACAGACATATGCACAGCTACATTCTGCTAACCAAGTGGCAATTATTTTACAAATTCTTTAAAATTTACTGGAAAAATGAAATAGTCCTTTCCTCCACTCTCAAAGCACTCATCCAGGTGGCTTATAAAATCCAGCTGCAATTTTTATTCTGGAGGACTTGCAGAATCCAAGACAACGCTACACTTGCCATCTGCAGCATGTGGTTCTGAGCCCTTGGCCAACTGTCAACGTTAGAAAATAATAAAGCAAAAATCATGCCATTATTTTAAAATTAAAGGACCCCTGCAAACTTTAAATGGATCGGATGTGGAAAACAAAACCTGAAAAATCTTCTCTGCCTGAGCCTAGATTTAGTTGCACTGGATAAAGTGTTTGTGCCACTTTACCCTCAACACTGGGTATAGCTTTTTTTTTAAAGTGTATTTGCTTTCTGTTTACAATCTAAATATATGATGCACTTTAATGCCTTCATCTGAAACTGTCACAGGTCTTTACAGTAATCTAATCGACCTCCACTCTTCTGGGAAGGGCACTTACTCCCCTGTTGTAGATGGAGAAGCTGAGGCAGCCATTGCCACCTTGGGAGGAGGTCCACGACCACCCGATCTCACCCTCTGCTCTTGGAAGCCAAGAGCTCTGACACAGAGAGGTGACAGGTCCCATCTCACCCCTGCATCAGCCCCACCATCGTGGCACAGAGGTGCTGAGGGGCCAGCTCCCCTTTCTGGCACTGGCTCTTCATGCCCTGTGGAATCATCTTTTGGCCTTTTTCCTCCCAGCCTTCATCTTCTCCAAGGTCTCTGTAGCAATTGCCTTTTCCAGAGCTGTGACTCACCTCTCCAGCTCTACCTATCTCAAAGCTGGTAACCCAACCAAGCTCTGCAAGTGGTCAGTGGAGAAGGACAGATACTCTTTGTCTTGAGAAAAAGGGATTAATGGTATGATGGAAGCACTCACCACCCACAGCCAACTGCACAGAGCCTGCCCCAGAGGCATTTGGATGGGTGAGCTGCACCTCATGATGGGACTTCACCCTCCACCTCAAGCAGCCCAACGCCCTCCTGCTCGTAGCAGGTAAGAGCAGACCTGCCCACACCAAGTTTCCCAGCTTGGGATGCTACTCTGCTGCAAGGGGACGAGGAGGAGAAGACCACATGGGAAACTGAGGCAGGGAGAAGCGAGAGGGCAGCAGGTTGGACGTGTCAGCCAGCACGGAGTGACCTTGCAGAGCGGTGGCTGAAGGATGAAGGGATGCAGCAAGCCCAGCTCAGGAGGGGAAGGAAGAGTGAGCTGAGCCAGCAGAACCCCAGCTTGCAACTGGAGAGAGTGGCTGTGGAGGACGCAGCGTGCCAGGGCTGAACATAAGGAGCCTGGTGGAGACAGGGAGGCAGGCAGGGATTCAAGGAGAGGGCAACATTGAAAGGAGACGAGAGGGGATTAAGGTTTTGGCACGACACACAGTGCTCTCCCTGCTGCCTTACCTGGCACAGCTCTGCTCACTGATGGATATTTTTCCCACGTGTGCCTTGCACACCCAAACCGCTCTCTTTCCACTGGACCTTGTTTGTTTGCTTCTTGCTTTTACACACACGCTTCCTACCATGGATCCACCTGTGGAATCCACTCCCCACCCTCCATCCCTCAGCCCTGTTTATCCACTTTAGGCTACTCACTGGAAGTGTCTTTCCCTTTCTAAGCCAAAAGGGATAAAGGACAAGCAGGGAGAGGAGGAAGGGCGCTATCAAGTTAGGATTCTTCCAGGGGGAAAAAAAAATCAAAGTAACCTTTGTTTAAAGCACAGCACCTTTCTGGGCATCTGTCTCTGAGCAGAGCACGAGCAAGTCTGGGAGCGAGCGAGATGTGCACACACACCCAATTGCAAACACACACACAGATGAGCCTTCAGGGAATTGTATGAACTTTTGAACCAGAGATGCAGAGACAGAGCCTAGCCTGTTCCCACTTTAATAAACAATTTTTTTTTTTTCCTTCAATTAATTAAGGTTTGGAAAGAAAAAAAATGGCAGAAGAGAAGTAATTTAGCACGCGGCGCGTACTTTACAGATGGATCCTACCTTTGGATGCTTATTAAATCTATGCATGATTGCGCTAGAGAAAATTAATCGCATTGTTTTTCACTATTCAGAGGGGTTTGCAAACAGCACAGAAAATGATGCAGAGCTCCGAGTCCCTACCCCCACCCAGCTCCCCCCGTTCCCACAGTAACGATAAGGATGCCAGGCTAATTTGTGTCCCACCAGCACCTTTTGACCGAGGCTCCTCACACAACCCACTGCCACGCAGATGTCTCCAGACCTGAAAGCCTCGCTACCTGAATTTCTCACTCTGTGGCCTCTGCACCATCCAGTGAAAGGGTTTTTACTTGAATCCTGCTGGGAAGAAATTGCTGACGGGCTGTTGGGGGTGTCCTCTGGAATGAATGTGTTTTATTCAGCTTGCTGAGTAAACCCCAAACCTCCAGGCTTTTGACCACTGAGCATCTGGCTGAAAACAGGCAAAATGATGAGAGAAATGGCTCTGCAACCCATCAGCCTTAACAAAAGACTGTCATAGTCTAGAGATGGAGCCCACTTCCATCCTCCTCCTCCTACTGCAGCCTCACTGAGGCTGCCCCCAAACGAGCCTCATGCTCAGCTCACAAGGACCATGCTCTTCTAAAGGGGTCAAGAAGAATCACTGAGTTTTCCTCAAGTCACCTTGAGGTTCCTTCTAAACCAAACCCTCCCAGCCCAGCTCCACTTGGCTGGGTTTCTAACAGGACTAGCTCCCCAGCAGAGGCAGACCCACCATCTTCAATTAAAAATCACAGAAGATGTTTGAACCTAACTCTCAATAGGGCAGAAAGATCACAGTCCTCCCTTGTTCTTGTCATTTCTCTCTTCCTTCCTATTTCCCATCCCAGTTAAGAATATCCAAGAGTCCATAGCTTTGAATCCCAGGGACTGAGAATTGACAAGTTCTAGAAACAATTCAGAGTTTTAAAAGTCTGAAAGGAAAGGGGGAGAGGAAGGAGTTGGCCCAAAGAGAAGCAGCAACATCAGGAATCTGACAGAGGAAACGATGCTGAGGTAGGTTTCTGAGCAAACACTCTTCATAGAGATAGGGCCCATGAGAAAGCAGGACCTGAGAGGATGCTCAATTGTAACCCACAAACCTCATGTTGGTACTGCTGTGCACAAACCTATAGCTGCTCTGCTAAATGTCAGCTAAGGAAAAGAGGCTGTATCAGCATTTCATCTGGGCTACAACTAAGAATGGAAAATAATCAGGTCAAAATCTGACGCTAGGAGCAACCATCAAAGAAGGTCTCCTTAACCAATGCAGCAAAGGAGCATATTGAAATCAAGGCACCTAGTCCACCAGCAACACCACAGGAGTGAAAGCAGCAACGTTTGGCATACATAAGGTTGGCTGCCACGTGGGCACAGCCAAATAAACCCCCATCCACCCTGGGCATAGGTGACATAATTCCCAAATTAATGTACGTGACAAAACCCAAAGGATTCAGCACTTCCACCAGCTGGCGAGTGGAGAGGTCACTCATGTGGGTGCCCACCTGGGTCATGAGGCAATGCTCATTCTTTTTGGGTGCAGAGCCTGCCCCAGTGTCACTACATTGACATAAAAACCTGAAAGTCAGAGATTTTGTGCCACGTGTTTGCCTGTATCTGGAGAAGCTTTAGAAAAAGCCTCACACTCCAGCATTGTCCAAACACTCAACCCTCTCACTCAGAATAAGGTTAAGACGTAGAAAAACAGCCACTAAAGAACAAAAAGAAGACCAAAAGGGTGGAAAAAATCCCATCAGGTTTTCATAGGGCTTTAATGAAATGAGTGATAGCTGAGGGAATAGAGGGAACTACAGAGAATGAACTCCAGGAGCTGAACAGAGAGATGGAGTCAGAACTCCAGGTGTTCCTCTAAATTCTGCTGTTAAATCTCTTTCATCTTAGGCAACTTATTTGCCCCTCTCTGTTTTAATAAAGCAGAGGCAGAGACACCACGCTTCTGCACAGGAGAAGGAGTATAAAGTGGCCTGGTGCTTGTCAGAAGAGCATCACGTAAGATCTTGCCCACTCCCAGCAGCTCTGCTCCTTGCTAAGGGCACATTTCAGACACGGATCCAGCTGAGATGAAAGCAGAAACGGCTTTTCTTGGTATGAGGTATCTACAAAGCGAGTTTTCACAAAACACACTCCTGGCATTTTACAGCCCACACCCCAGTCTGCTTTGCAACAGCTTCCTGAGGCAGCTCTGCCCTTGTTATGACATTTTCGGTGCATTAAAAATACATTGGGCAAAGCAAATAACTTGAAAACCCAAATTTCACCGACGTGGAGCTGGGACATTAACTGCTGGGCTGGTTCCACGTCTGCTGCTTTCCTCTCAGCTCTCGCCAGCGCGTCTCCAGCCATAAAGGTAGAGGACAAAACAAACATCCAGAGGTTCTGGCGTCCTCCTGCTGACAACCCCACGCAGCTCAGACCATCACTTTTTGCTTTTTGCAGCCCGTTTTTCTGACAAAAACCTCCCAATGCTTCAAATGCAAACAAACAGCACGGTTGTTCTTCCCCCCGTGCCAGCGGGAGGAGGGGGGAAAGATTTTGTTTATAACAGATATAATAGGAAAGAATATTGCCGAGTTCTTTGGGCTTTTGGTTCATGTTATTCAAAGTTTTTTAATACATTCTGCTCTTGTAGAGATGCCAGGGTTGAGTCTACCAGCCTCCTGCAGTGAGAGACATCAGCAGAGGACCTGCAGCCTTGCATAAAAAGAGGTCTCAGTCACGCAGATCACAGTTGATTTGCCCAAGTTGTTTTACATGATGGTTACGGCCCTTTATCTATTAACTTATAATAATGGGGTTATAACAACAATTTTAAAAAATAAGACAATGAAGTCATACTGATAAAATAGGCCATAAACAGGGATCTATGGCCTGCTTATGGCTTTGTAATGATGAAATACGACTTGCTCTCCGTTAGCTAGAAGGAGGGATTATTTTTTTTAATACAGCATATATTAAATAAATTATCCCTAAGTTCTGTTGTCTGGAAGACACCACACGTCGCTGGAACTTCACAATGTGGCCCAGGTGGGGAATAGAAGTAAATAAACCCCTGTACCACTACGGTGCTTTTCTCTCAAGTCTCACAGAGTGTTTCAGATACTCTGAGGCTTTAAAATTTTCTGCCACCGTGTCCACAGATGAGCAAATGTGATACAGAGGGAGGGTGCAAAGAGATTCTCCTGCAGGTCAAGCACAACAATGGAAAAGGAAAAAATAGACACTCTACTCCTTAATTCCCATTCTGGTACTTCCATAACCTCTTGGTTCTCTTTCCTCCACCCCAAGAGATGCTCAGGGATGCGGGTCCCTTTCCCTGGGGTCTCTCTGGGGTTGTGGCAGGGTGGAGGACTGCTCCACATCCTCAAAGGCACCATTGCCACCACAAAAGCACAGCTCTCATGAAGCCAGCACTCCTGAGGCAACCGTGCTGAGGATCAACATCACCCCCAAGGCCTTTGGCCGAGTAGATATTGCCATTAGTATTTGTATTTGCATTGTTCAGAGCAAGTGAGTGTTTTCCCAGCTGTTCTGAGGTCTTTGGAAGTTGCAGTCGAGCCCTTTAGACACCTAAACTCAGGAAAGCAATTAAGCATATGCTTAGGTGTGGTACTGATGACAAATCATCTTCTGTTCTGGAGCTGAGAGAGGGAGAGGCCACGTAATTATTTTCAGAATAATTCCAACAGTAAATGCCAACATTTCTCAAGTTTGACAAAACTGGTTTGAGATCCCTTCTGGGACACAGGGAGACCTGCAGAGAGGGAAACACTTGAACGTGGATAACAGACCCAGATAACATCCATTTTGTCAGCAACACAAACCCAGCAGTATTCCTTGGATTTTCATACCAAACCCAGTACCAGTACAGAGCACATGGAAAAGCCGTGGCAGGGAAGTGAATTGACCATCCAGGGAGGACCATCTGGAGTCATCCAGAGAGGATGAGCCACAAAACACAAAACTGTGACCATTACATGCCCACATAATACAATAAATACACCTAAAATAACCAAAGCTACCTTCCCAGCACAATGAGATCCCTTCAGCCTTCCATACAAAAGCTCGGGAAGGGAAATGGATCCTTTCCTCAGTGTGAAAACCTGCAATTGAGTGCTGGTCTCCAAAATCCTCCCCAATCCTGAGCCACCAGCCACCAAATCTGCTGCTTCCAGCTCTTCAGCCCCTCTAACAGCAGCGACCAGGGCCAGCCAGAGCCCAGAGATCAGATCTCAGCAGTGTCCCCATCAAAGTTTTAAGGAATTTGTGCTTTCACGTGGGCCAGGTACATCAGCAACAACCACCACCACTTCCCATGCAGGTGCATAACAAATAAGGACCCTCCATTCATCACCTCAAAGCTTTTAAAAAAACAATCAATATGCCCCAAAATATGCTGTGAGACTCGTGGGGAAACTGAGGCACAACGGAGAGGAGTGAAGCAACTCTGCAGTGGTCCCCATTAAAGCCAGAGGCACGACCAGGGACCCATCCTGCCCACGGTACCCAGCAACCATCCCAGTGGTCCTCACACAAGCCACTGACATGGAAAAGCTTTTTGGCAGCGGGCCGAGAGGAGCGGGGACAAAACCCAACTTTTTTTTACATCTCTGTGCAAAAGCTCCCGAGATGAACTCCCCGAAATATCCCCAATTTGTTGGTGGTTTTCAAGGACGGGGGGAAGGGGAGGATGGAGGAGGCCTGGACTATCTTTGGGGGTTGCCATGGCTGCAAGGTCATCCTTCCAGACTTGGCTCTACCAGCAGAGTTCAGACGGGTCAGCGTGTGACCGGCTCAAACCCCGAGGTTAAAAGTTCAAGCAGCGAAGGAAAAACCAATATGTCCACGCAGAGTATGCTGTACAATTTATTTCAATTTACATCAAGCCATGCATATAAAATTTAGATAAATTCTATTCAGATCTGATGTTGCCTGACACACAATGTATGCAAACAGATGTCTTTGGGGCTTTCGCTCAGCTTTGGGGAGGAGACGGGGTGCTAACTTAATATATATTAATAATATATATAAATGTTTGGGGAGGTGATGTCCTTTTATTGTTTTACAGAGAAGCAGGACAGAGATTTTAGGTTTAAAACCGCTGGATTCCCTTCTCCTGGTTTTAATTCCTTTCCCCCCCCCTTTTGTAATTTCCTGAGCTCTCCCAATCCACACGGTGTCATATTAAGAAAGATAATGAGTATTTACAACTGCAGCCCTGCTTGTCAGCACAGTTATAGCCTCTATTTATATCCTGTGCCACTTTCTCCGGGTTCCTGGTGACTGATGGGTTTGATTTATATTTGAAAACCGTTCCCCCCTTTCTCGCCTCTCCTTTGAGGTCCCACCTTCGGAGCCAAGCGGGGTGGCTGCGGCTCGGCACCGTGGCCACGAGATGGCTCCTGGACCCCTTCTCCAGCTCCTGGACCCCTTCCTCTGGTTCCTGGACCCCTTCTCCAGCCACCACCGGGGTCTGCACAGGGTCCAGAAAAACATCAGGACCCCGAAGGGGCCGGTGCTGTGATGAGAGGGGTACGGCACCGGAGAGGAGGGAGATCCCCTTGGTTCATCTGAGCATCAGCACTACCTCAATCCACACAAAACTCCCCACAACTGCCTTTTGCAGCTTTTAAAAAATATAACAGAAGGGAAAAAAGAAAAGGAGGAAATATTATTTGAAAAAGAAAAATATAGCAGGGCACCCAAAATGCCAAAGAGAATCCTGTGGCTGCTTGGGAGGAAAATTAAAAATCAAATAATGTGGGTTTTGCTGATTATTAGCTCCCTTGGGTGGGTTTTTTTGGGGGCAGGCTGGAAGGCAGAAAAAAGAGGGGAAACGGGGAAAAAATAGAGACTTAGAGGACTCTACTGGGTGCCCCTTTTCCCCAAGGGGTCTGGATTAGACCCTCCAGCCAGGCAGATATTAAAAGTTGTTGCTACGCAGCGAGTTGCTGAAGCTTCACCTGAGCCGGGAGATTGGCAAGAATGAGGCTGAAAGAATAAAATTGAAGTGTTCTGGAAACATACTGTAACCTTTTAGGGAAAATTAGCCAGATTGTTTCTATAACTCGTTTAATGAGAAACAGTCACACTTTGAGGGGTGCTGGAGTCGTCGAGAGTAATGAGAAGCTGCTGTACTTTGGATGAACACGGAGGTTATTTTCCAAAGGGTGCTCGTCTGTAATCACTACATATCCACCCTGGCACCTAGCAGCATCTTCCAGCTTCCCAAGGTTTCCTATTTTTTTTAAACAAAACAGCCTGACTTCAAAAAAAAAAGCTCCTTTAGCCTGGCAAATAACCTGGCAAGGTGGTAGGGGCATTTTGGTAAGGCAGTAATTAATAAAATCAACTTGCTTGAAATAAAGTTGTGGGCTTGGGTTTGGTTTTTTCTTTTCTTTCTCTTTTCAACCAGTCTTTTTTAAATGTTATCAGGGGTAAAAATTATGCTTGCACCATAATAATTTTCTAATAGTCCTATTTTCTAATAGTTCCATTGCACCACCTATAATTTTCTAATAGTCACCCTCAGCTTTCCTTCCTCCAGAAGATGAAAAAAAAAATATATCATTTGTAAATTCTTTAGTTAGCCCCATAAATGTGAACAAACCTAGAGTCAGCTTTCGGTTGAAGCAAGACGACCAGAATTCCATACATCAGAATATAAATCCAATTCTCTTTACCTGCCAGAATTTCCTCGGAGAGCAATTTCAAGGTCACAAAGAACGGGCCAAATCCTGAAGTCTTTATTCAGTTTTTATTTAGTAATTATCCTGACTTCGCTGAGAGTTTTGCCCGTGACCTGTAGTCCATACAAGTAACTCCTAAGTGATGGTTTAATAAAGACCTTGGCGTATTAAGGTAAGAATATTGGGTCAAAAGGCAACTCATCCGTCGGAGAGCACGGGGGGATGTTTGTGTTACAAGCGCACGGGCGAAACCTTCCGCGTGTTCCAAGCGGTTCCTTAACTCCAGGACAGGAAATTAACGACCTACCCACTTTTCAATGACTAAAAACGAGGGAATAAACCCATTTCAGAAGCCCTCAATTTCTCGATATGGACAAAGTGCCTTATTTTCATCATCCCTTGTCAGTTCTGACAAGTGCCGAGTGGACAAATACCGGCTCGAATTCTGGCCATTCATTTCTATTCATGATGATTTGAGCAGAGGCTCAACTGCCTAAAAATATATATATCTGAGCTTCGTTTTGGTTTGGTTGGGTGTTTTGTTGTTTGGGTTTTTTTTCCCCTTCCCTCACGGAAGGAACAATAAACTATAAAAACAAGACAGGAAGATTTCAAGATGCTTTCAATGGTTACAGCTCCCGCATTTTAGGCTCTACAAAATGGACATTGCCACTACTTAAGGGGGAAAAAAAAAATTAAAAATGAATAAAAAAGCCTTTGCCCTCTCCCTCCTCTCCCAAGATTTGCCGGTCGCTTGCTGGAAGCCAAGTTGCAAGAAATAAGATTTACTGCAGCAAGAAGCTTTTACTATATTTGTAGTGAGTGTTTCTTTTCTATCAGTTCCAGACTCCAGCTCACAGCATCCCTTGAAGAACAGATGTCCTGGGGACGTGGAACCATTCATCCTAACCGCAGTTTGGGGGGTCAGTCCCGTAGGAGCCAACAGCCAAGAGGGCTCTACAATTGGCATGAGAAATCTACTTTTCTGATGAGCTGGAGAATAATATAAAAACGGAGCATTGCTGTGAGCAAAAGACGCTAATTTGCTACACTACTGGATGTGGCTGGGGAGAGGCGGTGGGGGGGAGAGGGTGGTGAAGGGGGGGTGACGAGAGGGGCTGGAGGAATAAAATTCCACCCAGTTATAGAATCAGTGTTCGAACCTGCTCCCAGTTCTTCATCAGCATGAAAAATGACAACTGTAACCAGATTTTTCTCTGTCACCGGCGTAAATGTGCGATTACAGCTGTTCATATTTTCACTCTAATGAAGGGTTGCACATTTAAATGGTAAGATTTATTATATATTGTATACCGCCTATGTACATGCAAAACTGTTAACCGCCGCCGAAAACGCCGCTTGTTTATTCTGGCATCAATTATCATTTTTCTCAATTTTTAAATAATCAAAAAGAAAAAAAAAAGCCCCCGTTTCGGCACAGACGGGTTTCTGCTTCTGAAGAAGAAGAAGAAGAAACGAACAAAACCTCCCAATACAAAGTGGTGGGGAGGTGGGGAGGGGGTGTCAGGACACGGGATTAAATAAAAGAAGAAAGAAACCCCAACGGAGAGCGGGACTCGGGCAGGATCACGGAGCCCATCGCCCGCCTTGGGTGGGTTGTGTTGGTTTGTTTTTTTTCCATCCCTTTTTCCCCGAGAAACCGGCACGAGGTTGGGTTCATAAACAGGTGAAACGACGGAGTTTATTGCAACCAACATCAACACTGAAACTAAATAACCGCGTTGCCATCTCGGCGCGGCGGAAAGACGGATGGTAAACTTGACCTGCCGCTGGTACTATCCGAGTGCCATTTTTTATCGCCCTTGGCCGCCCCCTCTACCCCCCCCCCGGCTGAGCGCGCTGGGTAAATGCCTGTGCGTGGTCAGGTCAGGCGCGGGCGCGGGTGAAACTCCGTTCACATTTGCATACAGGCGGGCTTTGCACAATGAAGACCCATCTGTTCCCGTCACCGAGTACAAATCGAGTGTCACCCGACTCGCTGCAAAACGACAGCCGCGCGGCCATTAGGCTGGAGGAACGCTTAGCTCAGGTTACGGATATGGAACTGCTGATTTGGGTTTAAATACCTGATAACTGAAGAGTTTTTATTACGTGCGAACAAAGAGTGAACCTTGAACTGCTCGCGAGAGGAGCCCGCTCCCCCCCACGGACCCTCCAACTCGACACCCACCCTTCGCCCTCTATTATCCGCGCTCGACCGCTGGATGTTTTTCTGGAAAAGAAACAAAACAAAACAAAAACCTAAAAACAGATTGAAATGGCCCAAAACAGACCGTAGCGGCGACCGATGACACAGAATTTATACAGAAGACAGGACGGGTGCAGTAGGAAAAGGGAGGAAAGGGTCGGGGGTGTAAACAGAAGGCGAACTCTGAACTTTGCGTGCCCCTCCAGGTCATTAATATTGTCGCGACGTTGTCCCTTGAACTTCTACTAAATTTTGCCAGGGTGGAAATATTTGCAGCTGTTTTTCTGCCCTCCAGCCACCCCCTCCCCTAGTCCCAGCTCTGGTCACCAGCCTGTCGGTGCTGCTCACACCGAGCGGGGATGGGTCAGGACCTGTGTCACCGTGTCCCCACGGCCAGCCACCAGTGTGGTCAGCGCTGGGGGAGCCCCAAGGGCAGCAGGATCACAGACCAAGTTCACAGCGAGCTTTCCTGACCACAACGAGAAGTTTGGGGGCTGCTCCTTTGTCTCTATCAGATTTAAAGGTGTCCTGGGGAACTGCTTTGCTACTTTTCCCCTTCCAGTGAGGGGAGCACTAAACTTCTGCAGTTTATTTTCAACATTAGGTCAAATGACTTTATTTTGTGCTCAGGATGAGCCTCCTGTCCCACATTCAAAGGGAAAAAAAAGAAGCGGCGAGGCTCAGCACCCATGCAAGAAAAACAGCACAATCCCCAGCACCATGAACCCCTCCTTGTTTCCACAGGGAAAAGGGGACCACGAGCACAGACTGATTCTGTCACAGAGCCACTTCTGAGCATCTGCTGCAAAGTCTTTGGGCCCAAAATCTCAGCTCTGCACATTCACAGCCCAGCCATGGCCAAAGCACCACGGGAACCCAGTGTGGCCAGAGAAAGGAGCAGGGCTCCAGCCCCCCAGAACCAATGTCCTGCTGGCTACAGATCAGATTTGGTGCCACAGTCAAGACTGTTTCCAAGGTCCCATAATGCCCTGAGGAAGAGTCCAGAGATCCTGACTTGTATCATCACTATTAGTCCACTTTTCCACGTCTACATGTGCAATTTGAAAAGAACCACTTGCAAGGGTGGCTGTGACTGGTTTTTCTCTTGCCTTCTTCTCCCAGGTCCAAGAACACCTGAGTGCTTCCCATCTGAGCAGAGGGAAATCTGCTCCTGCCCTCCCTCAAACCAAAACACCCACCAGCATGGACCCAAACCACATATTTACTGGGAGGAGAACAGCCCATTTCGGAAGCATGAATAAGAACACATTTTTATTCCACCGAAATCATTTCAAGGGAGCCAAAATCCTGTTAAATCCCCCAAGATGGGCAGTTTCCCTAACTGCTCAGGGCCCAGCTGCCTTCCCCCTTCCCCTCTCTTGCAAAGTTCCCAGGAACAAAGTGGGTATTTGCATATCACAGGCAAAGCCCTTCTTGGGATGTCCCCAATTTGCATGCAAGGTGGCTGCGTGTGGCAGCGGCTCCGAGGGGAAGAATAAACCAACTAGGAAAAAAAAAAACCTCAACATTGCACAAGGTTTACCCTTCTGTTGGCTCCTCAAGAAAGAAAGAAAGCCCTATTAAAGAGCTGTCATTGTTTTAATTCCAGTTTTCCTACAGGGATATGATCCCATTCCCTTCCCCAAAAGATAAAGCAACTCGTCTGATAGAAATATTGGCTGCTTGGTGTGCGTGGGTGTTGTGGGTGGTTTTTTGTTTTTCTTTTTTTTTTGTTAGGAGTGAACAGGAACTGAACCTTGAACTTCATTTACCCTTTGAACTCGTTACCTTTAAACAAAATTCCCCATGCTTTCCCTCTTCAAACAAATTTCATCACAATTACAGTCCCTTCCACTTCGCTTAGAGATATATAATCATTGACTTGACCTAATTACCTGGTGCAGGCCTTTCTCTACAAGGTGAAAGCCATATTGGTGTGAACAGAAGCTGACCCCTGTATTCTTGATACCCCAATTTTATTCTAATTATTGTATAGGAGGTTTTCCATCTTCCTCTGTCCTCCTATTCCCTCCCCCCAGTTGCTATTTGGTTGCCGGCGCATTCGTTGATGCCCTTTGGGTTGCGAGCTGCCTGGAGACAGGCTGCAAAAGACATCTCATGTTGAAAAGGGCAGGATTTTTTTTCAGGCTCCCCCATTCAATAGGGAACCAGGAGATTCAGCTCTGCAAAAAGCTGCCAAGAATGGACTCCCGTGGAAGCGCACACGGCGTGCACCCACCACCCACCCCCGGCACGTGGGGTTGGGGAGCAGCCTCGGACCCCCACACAGTGACACCCCACATCACAGCCCCCCCAGGGCTGTTTGCAGATGTGGAGTAAAAGCTTTAAGCTAGCAGGGAATGGGAATTTTGCTGTGGAGACTGAAGTCAGTGTTTCCTGTAACTCCAGAGCAAAGGGATTACACTGAGAACGTAGCACAAAGCGCTGGGGTCTGGGTCACCCTGTAGTCCCCTCTTTCTCCAAAGCCAAGTGAGAAGCCTGCAAGCCAAGGTCACTCATCTTCCAAGAATCAACATTTTCAGCTAAATTATATTTCCAGCCTCCATAGTCAGTATGGTGAACTTGGGACTCACACACACATCACACCGATGGTTTTTTACCCCCTAACTCACCCTCCCAAGCTACAAAGGAAAGTTTGAGGGTGCTGGGTTGATTCTAGTCCAGCATTGCCTCTAGGGATGGAGTTGAATGGCAGTTGCCTTTAGCAATGGGTCAGAGTTGAATCACTTCATGCTCCTCCAGCATCATCCTTTACTTTGTTTGCCTGTTCAAACTACAACTCTTCAGGGCTGTACCCTGGTGCAGAAGGAGGTACCGGGGTAGTACCACAAAACAGCACTGCAATAAGAACTAAATTATACTGCAGGAGACTAAAGCAAGACTGTTTTACCTCCTTGTATAAGGTTGAGGTTTATCTTGGATCCCCACCTTCTTCGGGGACAGTTTTTCCCCTTAAAAATTAAGTTGCGAGGAGAGGAGGGAACCTCCCACCAGAGTCATTAGCCTGCTAATTTCGGATGACACTCAGACACGGCAAAAGGCTTAAATTACCTCTGCAGTTCAAGATATTTCCCTATTATTCTTTAAAACCAACAAGAGAACTCTAACAAAACCAGCTCCAACATTAATAAAGAGTCACAGCAATTGACGGGCCGGGTCACGGCGCGACGGCACCTCCCTAACCTTCTCATTTGTCTTGGGCAATTGAAAAATAATTAGCAATTGCGAAAGGGTTCAATACCTAAGAGTAAACAAAGGGAAAAGGGTTACTCCAAGGCATGGTCCCATGGCCTGGGGCAGAGCATTTTCTCATCCAAGGTGAGCATCCCTGTGCGCGTCCCCCCCCTCTCCATGACAAATTACCCAAGGAAGCGAAAGGGAGGGCAGGTGTGGATGGTCAACCAGAGCTGCTCTTTGCATTCAAATCCCTTCCTGCTCCCCCCTTTTTAGTTTTCTAAGCACCACAACAAAAGGAGAAGCAGAGAGAGAGAGAGCAAAGAGCCAGCACCGAGCCGTGCAGATAGGTGGTGCGCAAAGCTCGGCGCTGGGGCGAGGAGGTGGCGTGGCCATTTGTTATGGTCTCTTGGTGAGAAAGGCCATGCTCAGATGCCCTGGAGCTCCACTGTAATAAATAGACACTGAAGATTAAAGGAGCAAATCCTACCACCTGCCCCAAGCCTGAACCCACAGATTTAGCATCCTGGGGTACCCAAGAGGGATGGAGGCTTTGTAGGCAGAGCGGCTATAGCCATTTTATGGTGGTTTCTGCATCCTCAGGGCTTGTGTCGGTGCCTCTGGCCCAGCCAGCTCTGCTCCCCTGCTGATCCCTGAACTCGGGGGTTGAACGGGAAGAGCCAGGGGGAGGGGGAGGAAAGCAGTGCCCATTCCCATCCCCAAGCCTAGCCCAGCCATCATGGGATCAAACCGAGGAACCAAAACCCCAAAGTCATCAAGATCCACACTATTGTCCTCCTCCTCCCAGAGTTCTTTGATCAGCAGCAAGTTTACATATCAAAGAAAAGAAGGAAAAGGGAATATTCAAATACCAACATTGTCTGGCCTTACTTCCCCTCCATAGGGCTGGTTTGTTTTCCATCGTAAAAGTTTGTGTGTTTTTCACTCTCCTCGCTTTCCTTTTCTCTTTGTTGGGATTCTTTTTTCTTAAACAAATTAGGAATGGCTTTGCAAGACCTTAATGTAAAACTGAAGCGTTTCTGATCAACGGATTCCAACTGCATTTGAAAAGGAAAGCTTATAGTTTGGGGGGTTTTCCCCTAGTTTGATTTCTTCTAGACTGGGAGGGAGAGAAGGGATGCAAAATTTGTCTTTAATTCAAAATAAAATGTAATTTTTTCCCCCAAGAAAATAGCTGAAGCTGGTGGGTCTGGTTCTTAGCAGATCCAGGGAGGTGCAAAGCAAACATGGAATTTCCACCTCCAGATGAAAACAAAGCAACTTCAAATCAACCTTGGTGAGGAGCAAACTGGAAACAAACAGCTGGAAGTTGACAGTGAAGGTTTCTCCCCTACCTGGGAGGTGCCATTTGCAGCTTGAGGGAGCCAAAGTCATGTTCTGCTCCTCGATGGCTACAGAGATTACTCAGGTAGCCATGGGCTTCCTAGACTACGGCCAGGACAGGGGTGTGAGCATGGAAAAGGGGCAAGAAATGTACCCGTTTATTGTTGTGTACTTCAAAGGCTGCTCTCTCCTTTCCACCAACTTCCATTTGCATGAAGCCTTAGAGGAATTAGGACAACAAAGCTCCCAAACTCACCAAGCTTTTCCCTCTCATCATAGCAGAGGGCTAAAAAACACAGAGAGGGCAAAACCAACGGTAGCACCACAGAACACCAAGGTGAAGCTGAAAAACGCTCTGGGCAAATCTAATGTCACACTCCTAAAATAACAGAAGAGATTTAAAAAAAAAAAAAAAAGAAGAAGAAAAGAAATCAAAAAGAGGCTAAATGACTTTATGAGCACTTGGGCTGTAATTGGCTTCTTCACAACAAGCAACCTTGGGGTTTGTGAAGAGGGAATGACCTTAGGCACACACACGGTCGCAGCCTCTCTGCTCAAGCTACAAAATTAGCAGACGAAGGGTAATGGGGAAGATGCAATATATCTAGAGACTTTACTGAGCGTTTGATGTGGTGCCACAGCAAATCTCCCTGGAAAAAAAAAAAGGAAAAAAATTAATTTACCTCAGCCTGGATAGAAGCAATCGTCACAGACTGAAAATTGGCCCAAGGGCCACAGACAAAAGCTGGTGATAAATGGCTTTGTGTCACGTGGGGGAGAAGCGTCTGTGTTGGGGTTCTGCAGGGTATTAGTCCCCGTTTTATCTGAGGCGAGTAAACAGTCCATTAATTCAATGAGCAGGAAGATACTAAATTAGGTGGTAATGCAAATATCAAGTGAAAGCAGAGGAAATAATAGTCGGGGACACAGAGAGGTTAGGAATATGGATAGAATAATAAAATGAGATTCATCCCGCTAAAGAATAAAGTAGGGTAACAAAGAAAAGTAATTCAGGGCACACCCAGCGCCAGGGAATGTTATGGAGGGGAAAAAATAAAGGAGAAAATTAGAATTTCCAGTGGAATCGAGGAGCTCAACAATAAATTGGTTGCATGGGGCATAGGGATGAGGGGTCTCTGTCTCTGAGAGGGGAGGGGAATCAGGATGGCAGCAGGATTCCTCCAGCAGTGATGCACCATCACCACAGGCTAAACCCCAATGCTGGATCTAGCCCGAAATCTCAGCCTGAGTCCCCAACACTGGGCACACGAAGGGTGTGCACAGGGACAGGATGGAACCATTCCCCACCCAGGTCAGGCACGGGGGATCTCTGAACTCATCCTGTAGTCCACAGCTCCCTGGAATAATCCAGTCTGCTTTGAAGCATGAGGCTATGAATGAAGTTTAAGGGAGAAATGTCATTAATGAAGAACAAAGGAATTCAATTAAGAAATCAGGGTAGACCTAGAAGCTTCACGGAGCCCAAGACCTCTCCTGCAGATGCCCCTGGCCTTTGGGGGACAGCAGAGTTCTGTCTTTTTAAGTAAAAGTGCATAAAACTGAAATACAAGTTATAGGGGGTGGTGACCACCAGCCTATATATATGTCCAAAGATTGACACCAGCCTCTTGCCTGCTCCAAATCTTCAAGGGAAGTTCATCCCCATCATGCCTGTCCTCTCACACACCTCATGCATCAGGTGTTTATCAGGAATATTCCAGGATTTGGAAGGAGTTCAGAGAGTATAAGGAGCTTCACTCCACTAAATCCTGTCCTCCCTTGGGTTTTGTGACTTCTCCACCCACTGCTAGCACAGCTGCTCCCAGACATCTCTTCTGGTAGACTCTCGTTGCCTTCAACATAAGACTGTCTCAGAACCTTGTGCCTTTGCCCCAGATACAATCAGTTTAAAGCTAAAATAAACTTCTGATTTCTTCCCCAAAATTCCATCGGTTTTGTTAACGCTTTGATCCTCAGCAGGGTGATCCCAGACCCTTCTCACTCACAGCAGATGGCCAACTCTCATTCCTCAATTCAAAGTAGTTCTTTGGCCAGAGAACCTGATGTAAGGTGTTTGGAGCTCCAAGGTTTTCAGGTGTGATTGCCACTGATACCACAGGCTCTTTATTGGACCTGGGTCAAGCCATTTGCATTCCACATTGATCCCAGCTCAATGAGAATTATTTCCTCCACTCCAAGAGATTATTCCCTCTGTGCCCAGGGCAGTGGTGGGGTCCCCATCCCTGGAGGGGTTCCCAAGCCGTGGAGATGTGGTGCTGAGGGACACGGGGCAGTGAGGACCCGGCACTGCTGGGCAAATAGTTGGACTCAATGATCTGAAAACTCTCTTCCAACCAGAAAGATTCTATGAATCTTTCTCTAAAACCAGGCTAATGCTCTCCTGCTACCCTTAGCCCCACTAAACTCTCTGGGATTGTCCAAGACAAGGCAGTCAAAGCTTTGTTCCCCAAAAGCTGCCCAAGATGCCAGCAGCATCTCTGCACAGAATCACTGCTGGGAAGGTGCCACTGCAAGGGCAACTTGGTTAAAAACTGCAGCTGTAGAGACACAGCCTTGGGTGATGGGATGTTTCAAGGGATTGATCTATCTGCCAGAGCGTTTGTTCAAGCACAGGGTGAGGGTGGAGAGAGGAACAGCAGCAATTCACCAATTTCAAACAGCAGCTCCCACTTTAACCTACGAGTGCAGGAAAAAAAATAGGGGTGAAGCTTTGTAACCAAATAAAGAGAGCTGTGAGCTCAATAACAGGCATTATCCTATGGCAAAGATTTTGTTATTGTTGAGTACTGATTCCTTTATCTCTCGGAGACAATCAACCTTCAGCCAGAGGAGTCTAACCTTAAAACCCCATAACTCAATTTTACATAGTGTTAAAGTTTGGGGGGCTATTTGTCAGTGCTGGAGCTGATACAATCAGTCTGGAGGACCCTAGAACAAAGAGCGGTGGGTGAAGAGCGTGTCACCTCCACACACATTCGTTTCCTTGATGAACAAGGAGCTATTAGTTGGCGAGAAAGCATTATCAGGGTGAAGGATGACGCCGATTGTTTCGGCTGCTCTTCCCGTGACACTGGATTAGAAGAAGTCCCAGTGGCTGCTCAACGCTGCTCCAGGTACCTCCGCGCGCTCCCGGGCACCCTTCACCCCAAATCGATCTGGATGCCCCATCTCTTTCAACTGCCACATCTCTCCCAGGGTTAAACAATAAAAGTTGAAGTTGTTTTAAGAGGTAGTTCATCACCTTAAACAAAGCTCCTCTTCAAAACACACCCGTGCAAAAAGGGCGACGCCAGAGCGTCCAACGTAGACTTTTGGCTCGAGTAAACCCCACCAGGAGGAACCACAGCTCTGCTGAATTGAGTTATACTTTCCTCTTTACAATTAAAGGAGAAATTAAAGAATTAAAAAAAAAAAAAAAGAGGCTTTTTCTTCCCTCCAGTTGCTCCTCAACGCATTTCACTTCAGAATTTATTATAAGCAGCCTTTAAATTAAATTCTTCAGGACAGTGGCTTTATTTTTGCACGTGGTGATTTTCAGCACCACATAAGCTGAGTAATAATTTAATGTATTCCCTGTGGCTCGCACTGAATCACACATTTAAGCACATGCTTAAGTCGGAATGAAGTCAGTAGTAGTTTAGCACGTGTTAATGTATAAATAGCCAGAGCTTTTATTGCTGTCCAGACCATTTCTCTCAGCTGGTAATTTTGTATTTCAGGACTTGTTAGTGTTTGGAGATTGATCCTGCAACACACGGGTACCACCAGCATTATTCCCATGGGAAGTTCCACCCAGGTGAGCAGACAATGCTCTGCTCATGGTGGTGGGATGAGGGATCTTTGCTCTGAACACCTCTTGCTTTTTCCCCCAGGGGAGAAGAACCTCAAGGCTCTGTGTGCACGTGCTCCAGGGACACAGGGAAACCTCATGTCGTTGCCTTTTTGTCCTTAAATTGTCATGCAAACATGTCCCACAGATGAACAGAGAAGCTTACCCTGGTTGCAGACAAATCCTCTCATCATTCAAGCAGAGGAAAAGCTTTCTTCACCTCTCTCTGCTAATGACCTTGTTATGCTCAAAATTATAAGACAAAGAAACCCAAATCTTTGCTACAACCTCAGGACATCATCCAGAGCATCTCTTACCCTTGTTCCTCTTGAAGCACACGTGCAGAACCCACCAAATATTTTACCTTACTATTCATATATTTGGTGTAGGAATGTCTGTTCTAGACCTTCTGTAACCCCACCGCTACCAGTGCCCAGGATGCTCCACCCCTGACACTTCTGCAAGGACAAAACCCAAGTCCAGGCGAAGTCCTCTGTGCCAGCTGGGGGCTCTGGGCACCCCGAGGCTGCCTCTGCACAGCCACAGGGCTTATCCAAATCTGGAACCTCCTCTGCCAGACTGCCCAAGCACCACACCTCAGCCTCCCACCCTCCGAGCATCCCTCCTGCAGAGGAAACCCCCCAGAGACCCCTCAGGAGAGACTCGGGGGCCTGTGTGTTTGGGAAACTAAAATCACTTTCTCCTGCAAAAGGGCAGAAGAGAAACTGCCACAAAGTTCCACCCCGAGACTTTGTTAACTTCCATCTCCTGCCTATTGATCCCTCTGCTGGGGAGATACAGAGACACAAAGCGTTTATGCCTCAGGATTTACATCCTCATGAATAAAAAGGCCTCGAAGGAGGTGGGGGTGTAAGTGATCCCAGCCCCCCGACGCCACGCTAACTTGGGCATTGATAATTCACGTGTGGTTGACACCAGGAACACACAATTTGCCACGAGAGGAAGCTCCATCCTGGCTCCTGACAGCTGCCACACCACCCAGGACCACGCACCCCCCAGCACCGAGCCCCCCACCCCTGCTGAAATAATCTCTGGGCTGGGGGCATCCACTGCTGCAATTAATTTTAGGCTGAGATGATAAGCCCACACCCCTTGTTTTCACAGAGCTGGCTGTCGTTAAGCCTTTGACTGAAAAAAAAAACACCCTAAATAACACCTTGTCGTTAAAGACTGTCCTCTAGGTATGGAAAATAAATCTCTTCATCTGAGCCCACGCTTAAAAAGCAATACAAAGAAACTTTAATTATGCTTTTTTCCCTGTCGGCAAGCGGTGAGGAAGGCAGGATTGCTGCTTTCCAAAAGCTGCATTAATAAGTTATTGGCATTTCACTGACTTACAAGTGATTTCTGTCCCAGCTCCTGTCTGGGGCCCCACCGACCCGCTGAGATTTTTACACCACACGTTTCATAACAAATTTTTGGTTCTCTTAAGAGCTCTTGCGATCAAGGGACGACTGGAGAACGTCAGCTTTAAAAAAAAAACAAACAAGCCTCCCAGTGGTCAGGCAGAAATCCTTTTTCCAAACCACAAACCCAGGCGTGCAGCACCCGAAGAGTGAATCACAAAGGTGATTTTTGTGCAAAAGCAACTCGTGCTTTCTTAATCCTGAGGTTGACAGTTCTCCATTGCAACCATCCACCACGAAACTGCATCCTGTTGAGATGTGGGAGCTGAGGGGGTAGACTGGACCAAAATATTCCAGGGCCTTGGTTTGAGGCAGGATTGCATCCCCCAAAAAAAGTGCTGAGGAGCCACCAGATGGGATGATCTCCAAAGAGATCCAGGCTGCTGGCCCCACGCTGGGCTGAACATCAGCAGGGACTTGCCCTGGTCCTCCCCTCAGTCAGAGCCCATGTGTTACGTTTCAACATGTTATAAAGAGGAAGAGTTTGTGCAGGGG
>NW_008603857.1:15114-16005 GCF_000691845.1 Merops nubicus | reverse complement strand
TTTTTTTTTTCAGCAAGCTCTCCAGACATCCCACTTGATGTGTGAAAGGCCTGGAAACTGCTATGGCCACTTCTGCTCTTTCCATTTCAGCTCTCCACAGAGAAGTGATTAAAATGTTGCAGTGTGCTCTACATCCTACCAAGAAAAATCTCAATGCTCTCATGTATTTATTCTCTCCTCCAAAATACTACTGCAGTGCCAGAGCCAAAATATTTCACTGCACTTGCTGTTCTTACACATGCTCCTGTAACTAAGTACAAGACACAAAAGTGAGATTATTTTTGCCTGATAACAGCTGGGCATTAAACATTTCCAGTACTCTTATGGTGAGCTCCCAGGGAGTTCTCCAGCCCAGAAAGCATCATGGAAACCTAAAAATGCTTCAGGTCTTTGGCTCACTTTCAGAGTAGGGCCACCTGTCCTGCTTTCTCTCTGCCACCAGGATGCTGACCCCCAGCAGAGGAGTGTGGTGGGCAGACAGGAGCAAGGACATGGTGAACTGTCACAGGAAGATGCATCAGAGCTCATGTATATTTTTATCCTTTTTTTTCACCCCTCCTTGCAGTCTCATTCTCCCAAAAGAAGGCACAGGAGTGCTCATGGAAACAATGAAGCACATATTGCTTTCATCTCGTTGATTACCTTCATTAACTGCATGAGGCTTAATAATGCAACAGGTACAGTTGGTGAATTTTGCACTGTTGACTGGTCCATGACCTCCACTGGAAGGAAAGAAAAGCTCCAGCTCCTGAAAACAAGGGTAGTTGAATACATTTTAGATTCATCTAGCTGCATGTATCAGCTTTCATCCTAAGTAACAACATCTGAAGCAATCATAGTTACAGAAGAAAAACCTTAATTACAGATTTTTGTGCTCCAAATGCTTTTTCC
>NW_008603857.1:0-15098 GCF_000691845.1 Merops nubicus | reverse complement strand
CTCTTTCCCTCTCTGAGACCACTGCTACAATCATAAAAACAGGATTTGAATATTTCTTGCAGTGTCTTTTCACTTCTGCAATGCAATCCACTTCCATTCAGAGCATTCAAAATGCTGCTGCCACCATCATTTGGTGGAAGTGTTCCCTGTTTTTTGAACTCTCTCTCTCAGTATCTTTCCCAAATCCACTCCTATCTATGATCTCCCCTCTTTTTCACATCATCTTTGCCACTGTATAAGCAAAAATTAAAATGCCAAACATTTCTCAGTACATTTTCTTCCCATAAACAAAACTGACCTCCACCTCATTTCTTTGCCTTTTTTATTCCTTTTGTCCTACACAACAAAACTGTGTCTAAAATTGTTGGCTTATTGACCCTGTTATTGTATTTTTTATCTCACTGAACTGAAGTAAATCATGCTGATTTCTAGGATGAATCCAAAAAACCTCTCTGCCTCTGATCATTTCCTTTCCTTCTGCCATCACCATCCAGGTATCATACAGCTTGGGTCTTAGAGCATATTGGAGTGAGTTTGACAGCCAGGTTTCTTTCCTCTAGTGATATTTTTTCACTGTCTACTGCCAGCTTCACAATTTTTCCATACCATTTATTCACATATGTTATACAATCTGCCAGCTAATGTTAGTCAAATGCTCAGAACACAGATTCCACTTCAGACCTATTGGGCAAATTCAGGAAGAGACCTCATAAATTGCTATTTAAGGGAAAGGATAATATTCAGGTGGCATCAACTTAGCTATCTTTTCCCTTTTTTTTCTAAAGAAATTCCAAAATTTGGCCTGCAGAGAGACACCAGCTTCCAGTATACCACAGACATACTTTCACTTGTCATTTAGTCCTCAGAAGAACAATGCAGCTTCCCACTCTAACTGTTCAGTGTACTATACATGCACTAAATGTGGTTGAGACTTCAGTTCTCCTTCAGAAGAGTCCATTTAGGTCCTTTTATCTTTCTTATGTTTCTTTCTTTTCACCAAAGCTTCAGCAAGGTGCAGCCAACTCATTTCCATGGTAACTGCTATACAGCTACATAATACTGGGCCTCCTAGATTAAAATAGGCTCAGGGGTATTAAATTGACAGTGTTGGTTGATTTATTGAAGATTGGTATCAATAACACCACAAAGAAGCATGCACCTGCAAAAGTTCAGCAGAACAGTCCCACAGTCATAAAAATGCTGCAGATAAATGGGGCCTTCAAACAGCATTTCAAAACTAATGATATGCAAAAAGAACAACAAACTTAAGCCCAAGCACATACTTATGCTTCTAATCAAAATTTTATGCTAATAGATCCTCTCTCCTACACTCTTGGTTGAAAAGCTGGCACAGTTGTCATAGCAGTACCCAGGAACAAAGAGAAACTTTCACCCTTACACATGAAAACATCTAGTTATTTAACCAGAACTACAAAGACTTTTCTGAGGAAGAATTACAGGCAGAAAAGACTAAATTCATCCAAACTGTTTCTGTCTCTGTACCACCTTCATCCAGTCTGCCAGCAGGACTTCAGGTCCACCCTACAGTTTCTTGCCAAAACTAGAGGCACACAGAGAGGACCCAGCAGCCCAGGGTCAGTGCAGACAAGTGAGATGGGGACCTGACCAGCAGAAATCTGCCCACACCTTGCAGTTAGCTTGCTATGCTTTTTTTTTAGGACTAAGGAAAGGCACACTGCAAATGACCCAAAAGAGAACCCAGCTCTTCAAAGCCAAGCCCACTGTATCACCTCTCCAAACACAAAGCACTGCAAAGTGACCTGTTTCCATAATTATTCATTCTGAACAACAACAGCAGAAGAAAGCAGGCTGCAGGCAGAGGAGCAGTGAGGCCTGTGGAGGAGAAGAGATAAGCAAAACACAGGAGGGCATAAAAGGATTTAAATGTTTAATCACTTTCTTTTTATGACCAACATTGGTAGGCTATAGGAAGATTACACAGACTATGCAATTAACTCAATGTTTGTGAGGTACAGGAGACATTAAAAATGCCCAGGCATGCTCTCTGATCAAAGTGACCCAGGTTCCCCTTTGTGACAGAGGTAAACAAGACTTCTCTTTTCAGACAGTTCATTTTTCCATGCTAAAAAGGATCCATGAAGTACCTCAACTGGTTCTGAACTCAAATGGAGAAAAAAAATGAGGAATTCCTGGCCCAGCTTTATCAGATAAAGTAAAAAGAAACTTCAGTCCATAAACCAAAACTTACTTGAGCAGCTGAAGCAACTGAATCTGGGCCATGAGCTGCATTTCTTAGCCCATCGTGTCCAAAGTTGGCTCTGATGCTGTCTGGTGCATCAGTCTGAGCTGCAGCAGAGTTTGCTGGCCCCAGTAATGTTTTCCATTTACAAACTGCATCATCTCCTAAGATTTCCATAGCAACAATGGGACCGCTGGTTATACACTGGAGAAGCTCACTGCAAAATGGAAACAGCACAGGGTGAGCCCCACTAGAAATTAAACCCAGCAACAAACCTATGATCCAGTGGAAATATTCAGAATTTAACTCAGCCAGGCCTGCAGCAACCTGAGCTACCTTTGAAGCTGGCTCTGCTTTGAGGAGGAGGTTGGACTAGGTCATGGGCAGACATTCCCTGCTTATTATGGTTGTGGAAAAAGAACCAGATAGTACAAACTCACTCAAGCTCCAGTGGAGATGTCAGGTTTCAAAAGAATTTTTAAAAGATCAGTACTGGCAACAGCCAAAGAGCCCCTGCTAACCATTTGTCTGACAGGAACAATTCCCAAGCATGTCTCTTCTGCACAGAAAGCTCTCAGGATTCTCACAAGTGTGTGTCCTCACTGACACAACTTCAGCCCTGCTGTCAGAATGGATTGCTCCACTGACCCGTGGATCTCTCCTGTGGATTTTGCCAAAATCCAAAGAGGGAGAGAAGGGAGAAGCCAGATTTGGCAAGTCTACAAGGGAGTGGGGACTTTAAAAAGTGAGTTATCACATCCTGGAGTAAGCAGATGTCAACTGATTTTAATGGGATGAATCTGAGGAAGGAGAAGAGATTGTGAGGAGCAGCCTGACTCCTCTCTACTTCACTGCTTACATTGACTAGTGAATGTGCCAAACTACATCTGAATTTAAAAACAAGTAATTCAATGCTAAATATCAGTGAGTTAAAGGTTTTACATTTCACTGCCTTGAAGATTCTTGTTCTGTTTGATTTGTAATTCTTTATAACTTTGGGGTTTTAATTTCCAGAACAATCCTACACAGAAGATGTAGCCACTAGGACTGTAGGATGGGAAACAGGCACATCACAGTGGACAAAGACTACAGTTCCTCAGCTAATTACCATTAGTGTAGATAAGCATCTGTCAAATAAGACAACAGGCAAAATTCTTGCTTATTTATCAGCAGATTCAAGCAGGCTCACTCAGAAGAAAAGGCAGTTCTGAAGCTTCCTCTGATCTCCAGCATGGTCAGACATAGCCTGGGGCCATGACTCTGTGAAGAGCTTGAGTTTGGACCCACAATAAATCAGCTGCTGTTGCAGGAGAGCAGATGGCAGATCCTGATACTGAGTACTTCATGGCAGTACTGAAACAAGGTCTTTTGACCAAGTCAATGCAAACCCAGGCTCCAAGGTGGATGAAAAACACAAGGCACAGCTACACCCTCTTCCTAAAAGAGGAAGACTGCCAAATCCAGAAGGTGGAAAAGAAAGTTCTTTGTTGGTACTTTCAGGCAAAACAAAAATGACACAGTCACTTGGTCACAGGCAACAAACTGGCCAGTTTTGGACAGATTTGAGTTTCTTTCTGTTAGGTGGAGCAGTCCAGCATCATGGAAGTTTGAAGTTTTGTCCAAGGGTAGCAGTACAGTGAAAAACTGCTCCATGAACTATCCTTTCAGTTAGTTATGATTTGGGTTATTTGCTACCATATCAATCCTCACAGGTTTTGGACAGGCTTGAGTTTCTTTCTGTTAGGTGGAGCAGTCCAGCATCATGGAAGTTTGAAGTTAAATCAGTCCTCACAGCTAAGTGCTCCCCCCTAATTCTCATTACCTGCAAGCTCCACCCTCATCCTGAAAAATGCTGTTTCCCTTGGCTTTGAAGTTTCACCTTGCCAGGAGCATTTTCACTTCTGAGAGACCAAAGGCATTCCCCTGACATCAGCAGGCTGTAAAGAGTGCAAGTTAAAACCCTGAATCACTGAACTAAGGCTCTGTTCCTGGAGGAAGACAAACAGGGTGCATGCTTTGCAAAGGGCTCCACTGAGCTGAGACAACTTCTGATTTTCCCATGGTCCTGCAGTATGAAATAGTATTATTTACTATATAGTAGATGAATCCTGCACATTCAGTAAATAAGCTTAAAACATGGCAAACTGAAACTGATATCCCTACCTGTAAAATGGTTTTGATTGATGGTCTACGTAGAAATCAGCTGCTTCTTTTCTGGAAGAGTAAAAAGACATAGATATGGAGATAAATAGAGAGATACAGATATATAAATCCCCCTGAAAACCACAAACTATCCTTCATCAACATAGCTCTACATGTAAGGTCTTCCTGAGCTGAGCAGCTTGTAGTGTGTGCACACCCAGTGAACCAGAAACTGCATTTAACTTTCTGTCACATTTTATGTGGCTACAAGTGTAGCTTGTAGCTGACTCCTCCTTATGTTCCTGCTCTGGGATGAAAGCCCCTAGGATGGACTTTCAAGGTCCTTGATGCTCCCTACATTCTCACATTGAGATATAAATGCAGCAGTCACCTTCTTGCCCAAGCCATTTGCTGTTGTCTTCATCTCTCATGTCAGTTTGAGTGTGTATGTTGGTTAATAAAGTTTGGGTATAAAGCATAAATAAACAATTTATCTGCTTCACTGGAATTTATTTCCTTGTCAAGGCCAGTGTTTGACTACACTGATGCACAACAGAATATTGCATGAGCTGGTTTCTGGTCTTGGCTTGCTGCAAAGCTGTCTGTGTACCACCTTCTGAAGCTGGAATTTGTGGAGGACAAGCTCTTCTTGGACTGACAAGTTCACTTGGAAAAGCTCTTCTTGGACTGACAGTTCACACTTGGAAAACTGTTCTTACCTGCAGACCACAGGCTTCTGGGTTTTTTTCTGATCTCCATGATTTTGCTCACTTTGAGCAGCTCTCTATACTGAAAGAAATTACCTGCATGTTCTTCAGACAACAGATTCTAAATGTGATCAAAGGCATGGTTCTGTCATCTGCAATGGAACTTTCACATCTCTCTTCCATTTGCAGCCCAGACTTCAGCCAAATATTGCCAGAGGAAAGCAATAACCTCAAGGAGAACCTAGGAAGAATCTAATTTTCCTAACCTTGACAAACATTTGAACAGTCACAGCTTTCTCCAGCTTTTTTATCAGAATGACAACCTGCATGGAATAATTCCTGGCTTGTTGCTTTCAGTTGAGTCTAAGTATGAGCTATTCAAAATTCAAATTATTTTCATGGCCCATACAGCTAATATTTCTTAAAAAGAAATGAGGCTGAACTGACATATTAAATGAAGAGAGAGAGCTGACCTACCAAAGCAGGTGCCTGTCCTCACTTTCATAGCTACAATTTTTACAGAAGGCAAGAATCTACTTAACAGTGATTGCCAGACAAATGTCAGTCATAATCCCTTTCAAGAAATCAGTAGGTGATGATGCTCATTTGAACCAGCATAACTGCAGAGATCTAAGGGTAGAAGACTCTGGCACAGCAATAGTTCTATCATTTTAAAATGGCACAGTCCCAAGAAACAGAGTCTAGAGCATGCAGAGGAACCACAAATACTCCAGCACCCAAACTTGTGCTTCTTAGTAATTTTTTTAATTATAAAAGACAAGCAGAAATTTTTATACAGCCATAAAAGTTCAAGTCTCAAAGTTTCTTCACTTTGGTCTCAATCAACTCCAAAGCACGTGACTTGGTTTAACAGTTCTGCCAGTTCTCAGACAGACACCAAAATAAAGAGTCATCCAACACAACACTTCAGGATCAAATCTCTTAGACTGCAGGAAAGCAAGCCAAAAGAAGCTGGCATGAAAGACACTGTGAATTATAAATCAGCACTAGAAACCTGACAGCTCACAAACTGAAGTTGTTTGTGAGAGGACCTGGGAAGGGTATCATCAAATGTTGCAGCAGGTGAATGCAGAGAGAAGAGGAGGATGTCACATAGTTGTTTTATGTTCAGAAAGCTAAAAAGGTTTTGAGGTAGGGGAAAGTTATTCCTGACCTCACACAGAAACCCTAAGAACACATGAGAATGGTGTTATGTAGGACAGTTCTTCTTTTCAAAGCTACATTGTATATGAACAGCTCTGGCAAAGCAGCAATGGAGAAATAATGCAGGCTAGAGTAAATTAATCATGTTTTCTTTCCTCTGCAACATGATTTTTTCATTAAAAAAACCCACAAGTTTGGGTTCTGAGAGCAAAAATTAAGATAATAGATTTATTGAGAGCAAACAAACCAACTACTAGATGATCATGACACTGATGAATCTTCCCTCTGTTTCTCCCTGGAATGGATTTGATGTGTGGAGTAACACAGGATTGCTTCAAAGGATGTTCTGAACTACAAAAATAATATGTAGATACAACAGAGCTAATCTTAAAAATTCCTTACCTTGAAAGCATCATCATTTTGGCTTTAGTTATGGTAAATCCTGCATTAATAATGATATCAATTAATTCTCCAATCTTGGGCATGGCGTCAGGTTTAATCAAAGCCAGAGTTCTGAGGAAAAGGAAAAAAAAAGGAGATAAAGCCAACACTATTTCCTTAGAGGATTTGGTGTGCACGTGGAGTTTATATTCAGACAACAAAACTCACATCAGAGAGAGAGATTCTGTCACAAACATCCTAGCCCAAGTGTCTCATCAGCTTCAATGCCTGTGCAGGACATGATTCTGATAATAATTCTCATAAATGAGGCTGTTAACATGCTCTGTTTAAAAATACTACTTCAACATGTGCCTCTTCCATCAAACTCCAAGTGAAATGATTGTTTTATTATTCCTTTTAAAATATTTAGAGGTCTTAAGAGTGAAGAAGGTCCTGTTATGCTGGGTACAGCACCAACACTTCATGGTGTACAGTTTGCATGCCAAATGGCTGACATTGTGAACAGACACAATAAAAGGTTGGCAGAGGAGGGACTACACCTCTCACACTGACTGACAGCTATATTCTAAGGGAGACCAATCCAAAAATCTCTACACTCTCCCCCACATCTTTTGTTTCCAAGTACGTCCTGTCTTCTTGATAATTATCTTTTTATATTGACATCTCCAAGGCCAAGACTGTTTTATGAGTGTGCTTTGCATAGCACCAAGCACACCAGCAGCACTGAACACATTATTAATCAAAAATAACAAGGTCTGGAAAATGGCATTTTTTCTATTTGCATTCATCTTGTGGTGAGTCAGCTTCAAATGTGCTCAGCTTACAAATCAACAGATTTATTCAGCCCTGCATCTCAGCAAACCCAAGTCTCTGCAATCCCAAAGAGCTCTTTCCATCTTTTACCCCATCTCCCAGTAATGAAGGCTCCCCAAGATAAGATTTTTTACTGCAGTACTTCCCTAAATGAAAGGCAAATAACTGCAAATTTGTCATTTTATGGACCAGTGTAGCATGGAAAGCAGCCTTTAGGTTAGCAGCAATATATTCTAGCCAGGAAATATGCTGAGGTTACAGGAGATGGATGAACTTCCACTGTGTTTACTTTGAACCTTCAAGTGACCTCAAATGCTTTGGGAAAAGACAGACTATCTATTTTACACCAAATCTCAAGGAAAGGAGGTGTTAGGACCAGTAAATGCAGAGAGGGAGATTTGAATGTGTGGCATTTAATTTGAAACTAAGGGAGATAAGTGAAATACTAATCACTAATGAAATAGTGGGTTATGAAGCAATTTACCTAGAAGACTTTAATACAAACTGCAGTGAGCAACACTTACAACATCTTTTCTCTAACACTGATACATAAACTTCAACTCCTGAGCTTCTCAGAGGTATGCAGTTTAAGGAAAGTATAATTCAGGATGCCAGAGACTGTCTCTGAGATTGGATTTTGATTCATGTGCCCTATTTTTAGTTTTAATTAGGAATATATTTCTTTGGGTTTGACGTGATGCACCCTGCAAAGTACATTTTGGAACAGTTTTCTATCTAGGAACACAGGAGAAAGAATGAAAATTAAGCTCATTTGCTTACATTTTCAGAGGAGCTGCATGACTGCAATGAATACTAGGACAGAGAAGATGGGAGCTGATCAAAGGAGGAGTGCACAGAGCAGGCTGTGGCTATGCTTTTGAGATAAACTTATTTCTATTAATAGGACTGTTGCATGTACAGCAACTTTTGTCTTGTAGGGGAAGAAACACTGAATGTGTCAGTGACCACTGCAGACAGTTTGTGATGGTTTTCTTATGACACACTGGGAGGGGAGCCTGTCTCCATATTTATCCAGTGACCAAAGAATGTATTTCCAAAGTCAAACTCAACTCCTCACAGTCCTGTACAGCACAAAGGCAAGAAAAAGACAGGGAAATACTCTGTCTCATACAACAGCCCTAAAATTATTACTAGAATTCCAACTACAGATTATTTTAGGAATTATCTAACCAATAACTGCTGTAAAACCTTCTAGGAAAAGACCAAAAAGACAAATACCTCCTAGGCAACTGTTTTGCCCAAGGAACTCTTAATATGACTCTGTTTACCCAGGGAAAGCTTTAGTGAAGAAACTGGATTTTGAGGATCTCTTTCATGTTTAAGACACCTTTCACTATGTTCCTTTGGGCTATTCTGAATATGTAACACCACTTGCATATCTATGTTATCTTTCAAACAACATTCCTAAAATGTTTTCCAAACAGCTGACCTGTTGTAAATTCCCTTCCTTCCTTTTGTAGAGCTGCACAAAAAAATTCACCCCCTCCCAGGACCACTTCATGGACACAACTATAGTGTTGCTGCACAGAGGGTCATTTCCCTTAAATGAAGAAGAAAATGTCATTTTACCACAAGCTGCCCTTTCTAAGTGTAACTCCATCAGCACCAGGGCTTATGCTGGTTTAGGTAGAGTAGGAAATACACAACTATAAAAGGTTACATTGCTATAAAACCTATAAACAAGACAGATGTAATCTACCCAAGGCTCCACTGAGGAACAGAGAGAGTAGCCACATATACAGAAGCTGTCCTCTGGTGTTCACCTTTGCTACTCTTCCATCATGTCCAACCCCAGCTTGGAGAAAAAGTACCAAGAGAACTATTTCTGGAAAGATTATGACAGTCATTTCCACAGCAATGTTTTTCTGAGCTTTAGAAAAAGGTGTGTGCTAAAACTTGCAGCTCTTCTTGTATGTCTGGTTATGTACAACTCTCCAAAAAGAGTTCAAAATAATACCAGTTCCTGGGAGGAAGCAAGAAAGTAGGTGAATAGGGCTCACTGGAACATCCTACCTAAGAAAATATTCTGTGCTCTTCTCAAGAAAAGCTGGAGCAAATTGCCAAAATTTATTCATTTGCAAATTCAGAGATTACCTGAGCTGCAGTCAGATCAGATTTAAATCCCTTGTAAATTAAATTTATTGTCATTTTAAGCCTCTCTTCATACTTTTCACAGAATCACAGAATGTTAGGGGTTGGAAAGGACCTGAAAGATCATCCTTTTGTTCTTGAATGGGCTCTTAAAGCCTTTTCCAAAGCCTTTCAACCACCAAGAGATGGTGAGTCTTATCTTCATTGCACACAGAGTCTAGGAGACTCTCAGAAAAAAACTCCTCTCAGAGTTTAGGAGACTCTCAGAAAAAAAACTCCTCTCAGAAAAAAATGCTCCATAGTGGGAAAACCAACAGAGAATGGGAGTGAAAACACTCTTGGAAACACTTCTCCCCAAGCAGGGGCCACTTGGGAACCTCAAGCACAGGCACAGATCTCCTCCAAGCTGCTTTCTTACCTCTCTTTGCGGCTCCCCAGCTTGCGGGCTGTGTATTGATCCCCGTAGTCCACCAAGGAGAGGTGACGGGCAAAAACAGTGATCTTGTTGCCCACAAACAAGTCCTCCAGGTGTAAGGGCTCGTACTTGGTGCGCTTCAGAAAGGTCCGACGGTTCTTCACGTCGTACTGCAGAGAAAAGGGGTTTCAAATCCACCCCAGCAAGAGTTTTAGCTGGGGGAGAAATCAACCTCGTTTCAACCGGACCTTCAGAAGTTTCCCTGAGACTGTGGGGTGGAATCTCATCACTTAATTGTTTTAATTCCTTTGAACTTCGAGGTGGACCAGGGAGACTAAACCACAATTACAATTTTATTCCATTTAAATAAAGCTGACAGCTGCCTTGGCATTTTTTATTCTATCATTTGCTTGTGCTCACTCAAGCTGTGAGAAACGTTTCAGAGGCCTGGTGGATACCTCTGTCCTGTCCCACTGAGCCCCCCCCAGGTCTGTGCTGTTTCACAGAGCCATGGCTCACTCCAGGAACAATCCAGACACACACTGCAGCAGATCTCCTTCTCAGGGCATTGTTCCAGTGATACTGTGCTTTATTTGACTGCATAGAACTCAGGATTAGGGATGGATGGATGGTTGCAACACTAGGTTGAGATGTTCTCACTGCCTAGAGCTCCAAACTGTCAAGACAATTCAGCTACAGATCATCCTTCCAAGCAAGCAGCAAGATGTTAATGTGTAGTTTTCTGGGTGGGCTGGCAAAGCACAAAAGGCAACCTGCTGAAGAGTTTCTTCACTGCATGGAGATACTACAGATGCCTTCAGTTTCCTGAGGGAGCAGAATCCTATAAAAAGAAGAGGTTTTCTCCTCCTCAGCCCAAACCTCCCCTTCTCTGTCTTGAATTTCATGTACTGCCCTCCATTGCAGTGGAATATACACTAGAGTAGCATTAAAAGAAAGATCATTCCTGCAAATTTTGGAGGGAAAAAGGAGGAAAAGCAAAGTTACATTCTCCTCCATGTTCTGAAATGTGTGCATACTTTCTGTCCTCTTAGAGGGCTCAAAGAATTTTCAGTTTTTCCAGAAGAGACAAAACTTTGCTGGTCAGAGAATAGAAATTATATTGACACTTCATTCTGCTGAGGCAGGATTGTAAGGAATGAACCTTCCTTGCTGAGATGTCTTCAGTCCCTCACACGTGCTCCTAAGTGTCCTCTACTCAAGCATGGTAGGGAATGAAATGACAACATGCTGAAAAAAAAACCCACTTGAATTCAGTTTCTTGTTTTTTCCTGGACTTTACCAGGAGGTCTAGTAAATGTCTTGACTATATTCAAATATTTCAATATCTTAACTAAAAATATGAACTTTTTTGTGGTTATTTTACTAACAGTTCCTAGAAAGGCACCCCATATTGCTTCTCTCTTCCCAAGCAGAAAAGGCATCCACCTGTGTTAAGGAATTCTTCTTTAGAGGGGAATTTTGGATCTGTTTAAAAGACCTTTTTATAAAGTGACTGGTAATACACAACAGAAGAAATGAAAGATTATTTTGACTGTTCCCATCCTGCCCATATACATTTAGAAGTAAATTACCCAAACTAAAATAGTTCTCTGCTAAGAATCTGTCCTTCTTAAAGATTTCTTCTCTCTTTTTAGGAATTCTCCTGTAAAAAGAAAAGTTGTTCAGGCTTTAAGAAGTTCCCATGAGAGTTACTATGGAAAATTCAGAGTATGGGGCATGTCTTTGTCAAGAGTTCCAGTTTGATCATAGAGCTGCTTGCAGTCCTTAGACAAAAAAAAACTGTGTTGTCTTCTTCCAGCTGCAAAGCAAGGTGGAAATTTGCCTCATTATTCCCACTGTCATTTTTCTTCACAGGAACCAAGACATGAAGAACAGAAAGAAAAGGAAAGCTGAAGACTTAACATGACACAAGCCTTCAACAACTCAGCTCCACTCTCAGCTGAGTTAATATAGTGATAGCTATTGTCAGGAAGGTGGGAAAGGGGATGAAACACCTTAATCATAAACAGGGAGAAGCTGACTCATATCCATCACCTCCCTTCTCCTCAGATATGTTAGATGTAAGAATGGGCTGTCAACTCCTCAGAAAGATACTAAAAGATGCAGAGAATTAAGCAGGGAAAAAAAAAAAAAAATCACCAAATTCTGTGGAAATTAAAAAAAAACAAAATCCAGAAGAGAATTCTAAATTTAATCTCTGTTCACAAACTCACCCCCAGAAGTGATTTTGAGATGTTTTTCCTAAAGAGGTGTCACACAGAGAGTCCATATACACTCATGACTGTGTACAAACCATGCTAATTAACCTAAGAACACAACAGCAAAATGCAAAAGTCTGCTCAGCCACAGGTATTTGATGCTGAAGGCATCAAGAAGCTCAAGAAACACCTCTTGGGTTTGAGCCATCTAGGTGAAATGAACAACAACTCTGCCAGCCTACACGTGGTTGTGTAGGAAGATTATTATGGCTCCTGGCTGATTAGCTAAACTCTCTCTGGGAAAGAAAACCTAAAACTCCTCACATTTTGACACCTCTGCACACACAGGCATCATAGAATAGAAGTGACTTGCAAAGGACAACATCATGAGAGAGTTTGTTTGAAGAGATGATCAGTAAAAAGTAAAAAGGGCATCTCCTCACACCATGGTTTAAAGGAGCAGCAGTTTGGGGAAGAAAAGGCAGATTCAACTTGTTTTCTTATTTCTGCATTTGGTATTTAGAGCAGGAACACTAATATTTAATAAAGAAATGATGAACATCCAAATCTATGGTATTCTCAGAGCCTTAGGTTTTCATGAAAAATCAGAAAAGACTAATCCAAGCCACTCATTCCTAAAAGGAGGCACAAGGCAGTTGTTGGTTTATTTGGTTTACCTTTACATCACATATTACATTTATATATCTCTATGCCTGCTGCTGTAAAATGCTTCTTTTAACCAGTGATCAATAAACAGTGGGGATTGGTCATATGAACCATGAGTCAGAAAGGTCTGTGCAAGCACCACTGGTGGAAAAATTTAGATCTCAATGAAACATCCTTCCTTTCATTGACACCAAATAAAGAGCAATTTACCATTTCCTCTACTTTGATAAGACTCTCTTACATTTTACTCTTCAGAGAGTTCTGGAATGCTTGATGAAGCTTAATCCCTTGTTTGGAATCAGCTTCCATTTTTGTTTCTCAAGTAGTAGGTCAGTGTTGCTGAATTACAATTCTGAAACTCAAGTAGAGATTGAATGAAAGCAGATTTGTGAAAATGAATCTCTCCACACCAAGCTTTAAGAAAAAAAACTTAAAAATAATAAATAGGAAAGTTCATCCACATACTTCACTGGGAACTTGTATTTTTGCTTTTCTTTTAGGTTTAGAAACAGAGCAAGATACACCTTAAATTACATTTTCTTTACCTGGAATATTAATAGGCACAGGCAGTGGCTTGCCTTTTTACAAACTGTTTCTTTTTTTCTTTTGTTCTTACCATTTCAACTGATCCATCTTTTGGATAATAGAGAAGTTCATAACGCCGAAAGAGTGAAGCATTTGAGTCATACCATTCAGCAGTGAAAGCAAATCTGTCATCTTGACTCTGGAAACAGAAAAGGGAGGAAGGGCTATTAGAGAAATCACACGTTTTAGATGTAAAAATTCACAGATAAATAAAAGAATCCTGGAATTTGTTGTCAGAAAGGTAAAAAAAATCACTAGTAAATGCACATGCACACTTTGGATACCACCTTTTGTGAGGTCACTTAACAAGTAACATCTTTTCCTCACTTGGTAGCTGTTAAATATGATGGAAAGAGCATGTCTTGTTTTCCAGGCAACCTCAAAACTTTTTCTGATTTCATCATGAAACATAGACTATTGTGGAACTTGTTAGACTTCTTAATTTTGTGAAAAGATTGGAAAGTATTTGATTTGTTAAAAAGAATGTGTTTGCTCACCACTAAATTATAGCATCTTAACCCATTTTCTACACATCCTACAAAAAAACTCTTTCATCTTTCATATCTGAAGCCCTGTTAATGATGGGGTAAACATATTCAGGTCAAGAACAACATTAATCTGCTTCCCTACTTAACTTCCTGAAATTTACATCAAGTATAAATAGCCTGATCTCATTTACAACTCATTTTCTGCCCCTAAGGAGTGTGCCAAGAAAGCCAGACCACAGTACTTCTAAAACTAGCTCCATGCACAGCTCCTCTCTGCTCCTCATCCTCCAGGGGATAAGCCCCTACAAGACATCAGGCACAAAGGTGTGTGGATGTGCAGCTGTAACACTTCTCAGGGGTAGATGTTTGGCAGCTATGAACACTGCAGGATCAATTATTTGCTCATTGTTAGATGGTGCTCTGCATGTTTATTTTCTGCACCTCCTCTAAATCTTATGGGCTTCCTTGAGTATTCTGGAACACCAGGAGGAAAAGAATCAGAATTTTCCTAGTGGGGGGAAGCCTAGAGACATATAGATGCTCAAAAAAATAAACCCCTCAACAAACAAACCAACAAAACAACAGTGATCTTGTTTTTGTTGTCAGTGCATCTTTTCTTTCAGCATCTTCAGCTTAAAATTGACTTAGGACTAAGTGCTTTTGTAAGTCTTCACAGCTCTGAAATTATCTTTCCTGAACATTTACTTGCTAGTTAGATTTACTAACAGTTAGTAATGGTGAATCAAGTGAGTTTATAAATACATTATAACTCAGTAAATTCTTGCTTTGAAGCATCAGTTTCCTTTAATTTGGAAGCATGCATAGGTTTTGCTACTAATTTTTCTGCTAGTCACATGCACTCTGAGACTTATCACAGCCTAAGGGAAGGGCAGTTTAAATTATTCCCCTTGTTATTACGTGGGCAACATATTTTTCCTAAGACCCTGTCTTTCTTGTGACTTTCTTTTTTTCCATTTTACACATAATTCTGACCTATCTGTAAGCTTGCAGTGAGTACTCTGCCAGTTTATCACTTCATGCTCTTGAGCTGGAATCTCTGTGATCTGTAATTGCCTGGAAACAACGACTTGTGCCTAAATTGGTTATCAAACTGGAATGTATCATAACTTACTGCTCAAGAAAACTCCACCTGAAACAACATAA
>NW_008603856.1:0-39127 GCF_000691845.1 Merops nubicus | reverse complement strand
ATAGTATTATATTAAAAAAAATAAACAACTGGACTTAAAAAACAGTGCCCATCAAATCAAGTCAGGATTCCAGTAATACAGGAATACTCCATCTGCCCACGGCTATGATTATTCACACAGAAATTCTAACTTTGAACACAACACTACATAAATCATGATAACTGCAAAGTGAAGGCTTCACAGCTATTTTTCTCTGTCTTGAATTAGAATCTTGCCCTCTGCAAAAGAAGGTAAGTGTCAACCTATTTAAATATCCAGAGAATCTTTTATTTCCTTTACTTAAGGTAACTTTTGTAATGTGTTTATGTTCGTGTTTCAGACACAGTCACGGCCAACAGTAGCTGCTACCCTTGACTAAGCAACTACATCATGAATTAGTTTCTAACACTAAAACAAATGAGAATCTGAGCCCAGCAGTTATGTACTTGGCAGAACTTACCAGTGAGGCCACCAGCTCTGTACATATATTTCAGTGAAGAGGCCCCAAATCAATGAAAGGACTAAGCATATGCTTAATTATACTTAAGCATGTGCTTAAGGATCTCCTAAATTGGCAGTGTAATTAAGATTACATTTTCTAGGATATCAGTTTGACACTAATTGTAATCAATGCAAATTTATTCTTCCTGGTATTTGTTCACGGAGCAATCCTGATTTCAGTGGAATGTATCTATTACTCTCATAACACAACTCAGCACTTTTCTGTCTCTGGGTTGAAATGTGCAGTTACTGTTCAAGAGTTTTTCTGGATTGCTTAAATCTCATGGAATTGCTTTGTTTTGCTACAAACAAACAAACAAAAACAAAACAAAACAAAACCTGTAAAGCATTTAACTGGTCCTATGATACGAATAGATAGAGGAGAAAATATTTATGTAAAATTAAATACATAGCTAACAACAGTTCTACCAAAACAAGACCAATCAATACAATTTTTAAGTGGACACCTATATGCTGTATTTGTGCTATAGATCAGGTGGACCTGGAAAAGTCTTTCTCAGCTCTCATAGCTTCCTGAAATGATAGCTTAGCTGAAATCATTTCAGTGGTCAGAGGTAGTTGGGGAAAAGCAGCTTGTCTTCTTTCTGGCTCAGTGCTATATACAATGCCAAGCCCAGGGATCACCAAGTGACTTTTTATTTGTCTTGCTGTGTATAATCAAGTTAGTAGGGTCTGCCTCCTCATTTCATGAGAGTCTGAGAGCTTATCTCTTCCATGAGTAAAACACCACACTAAGGAGTTAAAAATAAAGGGGAGTTGGGTTCCCATGAGACAACAGTTAGTGTTAGAACTACAGGAGGGCTGCTTACACACACTTGGTAGCATACTGATGTTGGAAGAAAGGGAATTAGCATTTTCTAGCATCACATTTAATAGCTCATTAAATGTAATGTCAAGTAGTAGTTTAGCTATAGTTTTGCCTGCAATAGTTCAGCTAGCTGGGTTTAGAGCACTTCCTGTATGACGAACCAAAGAGTTTACAGCAACCTTTATATCCAGTCCATAAAGTTCTGCTTGATCTACAGTTCACCTTTGGAAAGACATCCAGTCTTAAATTTACAAACTTCAAATAGTAAATTAAATCCCAAGATTTCACCAAAACCTCAAAAAAAGCTTTTTAATGTCTGAAGTACTTCAAGTTAAAAACATGCATTTCATTCCAATCTTAATTTATCTATCTTCAACTTCAAGCAACTGAATCTCGTGTTATTTTCCCTGTGCCATGAAGAATTACCTGCTGCTGGATATCTCAACCCCCTAAACACAGTTGTAAATAGTACTCAAGTTATCTCTATACCTTAATTTCAGTAACTTAGCTTTAAAGTTTTCTCACTACACGAAACTTTTTCTTTTTCAGAAAGATTCATTCCTGTAGCTGTTTTTCTGATATCTCACTCAACTTTTCCACAAGCCTTTCAAAATTCTGGGCTGAAAAGAGAATCTGAAAACAGTAGTCTAGCACTCCACACAGTAATATCAAATAGCAAAGTAACTCAGCCTTCTTATTCCAAGCTTATATCATCTTTCACACTTTCAGCTTCCAGGTTTTAATGAAGTTCACATTCATTTGACTAAGGCACTTTAAAATCCAAATCCATACATTAAGTCTGAAAGTGAGATTTACAGATGGCTCACAAATTTAAAATTGTGATCTTTGTAAAGTTGAGTTTACCCTAGAAAGATCTATACTTCATAGGCCTATCAGCTTTCAAAACTCAGGCTCCTTATGATTCCTGAAATTCTGGTGGAGGAGACTAGTAGTGCCTCAGGTTTTGACACAGATGAGGAATTTGACTTTTATTAAATACTTACCTCCCAGGAAGACTGAAAAACTAAGCCCTCTATCTACCCTGCACAACAAATATAGATGAAATGCAGCAGAATTCTCATTCCTTACAAATGCAACTGGGGGATATGTTTCCCCTTTTTAATTATAGATCAGTTAACCCACCAAAGATATGAGACAATTAGACTTAATCCTTTGTCTTTGAAGGAAGGATTCAAATACACCTGCAGAACCACTCGGAAATGTATACTTACTTTCAGTGTATAGGTTAACCTTCAGTGTATATATAAACATAGATATGTGTCTGAATTACAGAGGGAGATGAAGGAATGCTCTAGAAACACATTAAGAAATGTTCCAGTTGTTATCCAATGTTACTATTTCTTAAGGATCATAGAGTGAACATGAGACTTAACTTATTTCTGCTCCAAGGACTCTGAGAAACTTTATAGACTACCTTGTTCATAATTTCTTACCTTAGGAAGAGATACCCAAGACTCAGCTTTCGGCTGGGTTTCCTAATTTAGAGATGCATGGTTATGTTCACTTTCTCTCTAGTCCAGTGAATCTGCCATTATACCCTGCTTCTTCCTAGACACCTGAGAACAGAGAATATTCTCCTGATATCTATGAACAATTCATTTAAATCTCAAGCAGCTAGAATGATTTAAAATGCACACAAGTACTTTGTACTTCAGAAACTGTAGGAAACTTTCTGCACAAGAGTTGTGCATAGTTTGCATTCAGCTGTGTCCCTATTTAAACACAACTTCTAATGGGGACTATGAATTTCCGCTTCAAATTGGCAGGTGCTTAATTGAGGTATCACATCACTGACCATACCCATAATATCAGCCCTGTGAGTAAATCCTCTTTCTTAGACAATGTCATCATATACCATTATTCACATATTACAAATAGACTTTCTGCTTCTAAACATATGTATAGAACTTTACTGAAATAATGACCTTTAAATTATTCTGATAATTGATTTAGTGTTCTACTTCTCCATAATACAGATAGGTACAGGTTTCTTTTAAGGTCATTCATACACAGCTACTCATTAATACTGCTACAGCTACATAAAAAAAAACCATTATTCTCACTCCTAAGAGATATTTCTTCAGCATCAGGAACACAGGAAGGGGTAGTGTTGGACAGGGGGAGGATTACATTGCCACTGCTTAAGGTGTATCTGTTACATGGATAAATGAAAGATTTCGGTCTCCAGAAATAACAATCCAACATCATTCACAAGCACTAAATTCAGTTGAATAAAAGCTAAAAAGCATAAAATAGACTAACTTGAATTGCAAATGTAATCACAGGTGCCATACGCTAACCTTAAAGCTTTCAAGGTGAAATTCACCCATCCCTGCACCATGCTGAGGATCGAGTGCAGTGCTTTGAGTAGGCATTGTGGGAATGGGAGCCACCCGCCCCAGATGCACACATGACAAAAAGTTGCTGCAAAGTTCCTCTCATTCCAATTCTATTCATAAGGTGGCAGAAAAGCTTCTTCTTTTCTTTCTTTCTTTCTTTTTTTTTCTTCCTTCCTCCTATGTGGTCAGAAACACAAGATCTTCATAATCATGGAAATGGAAGCCTTCCTCCTCTCTCCCTTCTCCTGTCAGGGTAACTCCCAGTCATATAGCCAGTTTGACTATGTGGTACGAAAAGTTGGGAGTGAAGGCCCTCAGATCAGGGTTGGACCTTACCTTTTGGCAGATATGTTGTGCTCTGAGGAATAAAAGGCTGGATTTTGAATCATTCAAAAACAGAGAACTAAACGTTTCCACTTCCAGCACGTAAAGGCACTCGTTTCAAGTAATGATCCCAAATAACCCCTTTCTTGCTTTTCCTTCTTTCTCTGTTTTACTCAAGATATCTACTTGAGTGGCTCAAGCTGACAGCAGTGCAGCTAAGGATCAAACACTTAGAGCTTTACTTTCAAGCATCAGGCACTAGACATGCTTATTAATATTCACTAGATAATTTCCTACTTCGCTGATAAAAGTTTTCTCAAAAGAGCTTTCTTTGGTGGAAAAAAAATAATCCATATACAGGAAATGAGCAAGTAACTACTATGAATTATTTGAAGGCAACCGTATGCAACAATGACCTTGAGAATCAAGTGACTGTGAACATTCAACACTGAAATAGTTTAATCCTGCTCTTTCTGCAGCCAATGTTTTGTGGATGCTGATGATCTATGACATATGAAATGAGACTGAATCATCAATCCTTCCCACGCAGGCAGGTATATGTGAGTGCATCTACCAGAAAACAACAGCTTCCACAGATGATGCTAGGGTCTGAATAAGATTGGTGAATGCCCTCTGACCACCAGTAAAGTTATTTCCCAAAGTGAAGCTAGAAGACTGACACTTTAGCTAGATAAGTCACTGTTAAAAAAAAAGTAGAATTATTCAGAGGTTAATACAATGTGTCTTTCTCTGATGCTTTTTAGCCCTTTATGCCCCAAATGATTAACTTCTATCATCCAAATACTCTTCCCAGCTGTACAACATTCCTCTCCAAAAAGCAACAGAGTTACTCTGTGAACTTTATTTTTCACAGTTACCATGAAGGCAGGCTTACTATTCAAAAGCAGATTTCTGGCATTATACTTGTAGTATTCAAACAAATCAGTTGATACAAGTATCTCAAGGCACTTCTGCATATGTAGGTTTAGAATAAATGTGCTGGGGTTTGAGCAGGTTCTGACCAAGCATCAAACTATAAACAACAGTTACTTGTCTCAAAGGGAACAAAAAATTCCACTTTTCAGTGGCTGGAAAATAAAGATTCAAAAGTATCAACTAGATCAACAGAAAAAGTAAGAAATAATGTATTTTTCCTCTCCTGTCCTCTTTTTATTAAGTACTATGCAATCAAAGATCAGAAGTAGCCAGTGAATAAGTTGATGAGCAAGAGAACAAGGAGGATTAACTGCAAGACAAAGGAAGAATACATAAAACTTCAGAACAACATCATATCACACATTTATTTGCAAATCTTTTGCAAGTCCTTACTGTTGGTCAATGTGTGCATATTATCAAAACTAAGCAAAGCAGGATAACCCAACCTCCTCCTTTGCCAAAGAATATGTGTTATCCAGTCACACCAAGTGGTCCTTTTGCTGAAGAGATGAATTTTTTTACCATTAATTTTATAAATATATTTAATAATGAAATGTTGAGGAAATACATGCAAAGCTATAAACAAAAGCAAAGAAGCTAGTGATGTTTGAACACCTTTTACTTAATTCCATACGTTGTGTTACAACACTTAAGTAAAGTGTGCAGGTGTTAGAATGATATAGAACATTTCAAAATTATGTCTTTTTTGAAAACAAATTGGTGAAATATGTGGCTTTGCTAAGAAAAGCTGCTGCATTTTTTTGTAATGGCTTTTCTTATCTGGAATATTACAGCAGATTTTTGTGGCAAAAAGGAATAAATAATTCTTTAAAATAAAGCAACAATTCTAAGTAGGTTATTAATAACAAATGATTAACAAAAATCACTTTTATGGTTCATGATTATATGATGTGTTTGATATGTTGTGAAGAAAAGAATTGTACATAATTATGTTCTTCAGTTTATAAGGGGGTTATACAGGTTTTAGTAGTGACCATTATATAAAGTATTTCAAAATCATGTCAAAAAACTGTGGTGTTACCTTAAAAAGAAGACAATAACTCAAATTTCATATATCAGAGCTGAAAAGTATAGGCCATATGAATGCTAAAGGCTAAGAGCAAAGGGCATTTTTGTCAACAGGACTACAATCTCTTTTGAAACATATTGTTCTCAACACAAGATAGCATGGATCATAAACCACCCAATGAGAACAGTTATTCTCTTGCTTACAATTGTTGAAGAAGAGCAAGCCAGATCACAAGTTGAGAGGCAAATGAGAGGAAGAGGAAGAAGAAGAGGAAGAAACCAGATCTGTGTAGCTATCTCTGTGTCCTTTGACACACTGACATGGTGGTCTTCCAACTGCTACAACTCCAGGCACCACACTGTGGTTCATGGTATGAACCTCATACTTCCATGCACTCTAAGAAAACTACAACAACAACAAAAAAAACCTCCACACACACAAAAAATATGACAGTTTAAATGAAGGTAACATTTAGGGAGTCATAAGCAAATTATAATAAAACCCCATTCATCCACACTCATAGATCAGCAACCTATTTTGTCAACAAAAGTAGATATTTTGGGGTAGAATTTGAAGGACTATAACAGCTTTGTTCTGAAAATTCATAAAAAGGTCTTTCTAAAGCCAAGGAGAAACATGAATATTCACAGCTGAAAAATAAGAACACTTATGACAGGGGGGTTATGGATGAAAGGAAGAGAGAAAGAAAGATCACTGAGATACAACAGGCTGGGGGTGGTCCCTGAGCGGTGGCAAAAGTGTATTAAACTGCTAATCAAAGATGGAAGCAGATAATCAGTGGTGAGATATATAGAAAAAGCAGATCAAAACAATCAATGCTCTTTGAAGCAACATCCTAGAGAGATCACAGGGAATTAACTCACATTGTCAAATTCAGAAAAATTAAGATGATAATCAAGTTGTTAGGTAAGAGCCTAGACTGGATTTTAGTGTTAAGTTCCATTATGTGAAAACTGTCTGCAAACCTTAGCTATAGTGTGGGAAACCCAAAGCTTCCAAGACATGTGTAAGCCAACAAGGAAATGAGATTCACAGAAGCGTTACTGATATTCACATGATTGGTACCAGTAAAAAAGGTTCATGAAGGAAACAGAAATAAAATCCCTCCCAGAAATACAGTAAGCTCAAGGATAAGAGATCTCCATCTGAAGAGTCAGGGACAGACTAATACCATTTGGACAGGAGAGAAACAGATTTTCCCTTTATCTGTGTTTGTGAAGAACATTACCCCAACAGGAGAGAAGAGTGGAGAGATGAAGAGAGAAAGCATGCACCATTAATAGTACTACAGAAAGCTGGAAGGGACATTAAAGGGAAATTCCTTGTTCTCCAAAGGATCTGTCCAGACTGGGTTTAGGTGTAGGAGAGAACCAGAAGAAAAAAGATTTGGGGAAAAAAACCAAGAAGAGTTATGTGTTCTGAAATTGATTGACAGGTCATGAAGGATCAGATTTGGCCAGGAAGGCATTAAAGACATCTTAGCAAAACTTAACCTCAGGAAATAAAACCACTGAATAGCAAGGGCCAAGGACCAAGTCTGAGGAAAGGCACTTCAGAGCACAGATGTGAACTCATTTTAACTATAAAAAGGAAAAGATGTGGGATGCTGGGGATATACCTAAAGAGTTAACTAGGATAAAGTAAAGTGCTGTTGCTTTTAAAGGCTGGTGTTTTCTTCTTTGAGTGAAATGAGCATCAAAGGAAACTTTTACTGTAAAAAAAGAGAGCCAAAGAGAGCAAAATTAAAGGGACAAGAGAGCACAAGGACTGTGAGAGAAATTTAGATTACTGAGGGAAGTGGTGGAATAAAGGAGAACAGACAAACTTCAGTATCTGTACCTACCAAGAATGAGAACAGAGCTGTGAGAGCAAGGAAGCTCATATCAGACTTTGTAACATTCTTGGCACTCACTATCAAAGCTTCGATATCGAGACTAGATAAAAGCGATATACAGAAGTCTGCTATAGCAATAGTAATTGCTACAAAAAGGACTGCCAGAAAGTAAAATTAACAACTGCACCTGAACTGCAGAATAAATTATATATTGAAATGCTTGAGAGTTCTTTTTAGGCTGAACCTTTCCCTCGTGAGAGCAGGATTATATAGTCCTTTCAGAGGAAATGGCCATAATTTCTCTACCAGTGGTCCCAGACAGATGTTCTGCTACTCTGCTACACTGCAAAGATTATTACCACTGTAAACATTTGTATTGTCTACACATCTTTTTTTAAAGCACTTAGTGACCTTAACCACGTCAACTTCCTTCTTACTGGAACAGACTGAATGCGACAGACTTCTCCTAAAGACTTTGTTTTGTTGATGTTGAATAGAAAACAAGCAATGAGAGGCAAAGAAGAAAAGCACAAGAAATGAGTATGGCAAAACAGAGCATAAGGCATACAGAACCCTCAAGTGCCAAAAGCAGAGACTCCTCTCTTCCATTTGCCTACCTGTTACCAGGTTTCAATTTACTAGGAACATCTTGGAGAAAGATAGTCTTGAGGTAGCAGCTGAAGGAAGGTAGGATGGTTTCTCAGTGACCCCATGTTCCTGCATGGACCTCTCTCCTACACACAAGGCAATATTAGTGAAGAAATCAAGTGTCATGTCATATCTCATAACAAAGAGTACATTTTGAAATCAGAATCATTTTCAGTCTCTCCAATGCCCTAATGTAATCAGTCCTACTACATGTGGGGAATGGTCCATTTTCTCTTTCCCCCACATAAGACTAAACAAAAGGCCTTTCAAGCCAGCAGACCAAGTGAAATGCCTTTTTGCTGATTTAGCCAAGGATGAACTGAGAGGGACTCATAAGGGCATAACAAGATGTCACGGACCAGTATCAAAGACTACGGACTGTCAGGATACTTCCGCGACGTCCTCGCCCCCAAGAGTAGATAAGACCGAGACGTCCACGTAGCGTTCTCCTCGCACAGAGGAACGGCCACTGCTGGACCATATCTTAGAGGGTAGATCGAAAATACCCCCTCACCACACTCACAAATTGTTACTGACGCCAATAATCAATGTACAAATTGTTCAGTTTATTTAGGGTTAACACCAATTGGGGATTAAAGGTTCAAGGAAAGCAGTGCAAATATGTATGTATTAAGAAACTCAGAGGGGTAGGGTTAGTGGAGGAAAATGGGGAGGGACTAAGCCCGACTGGAAGGTCAGGAGTCCGGGAAGGAAAGGGCCATGGTCTCTGGGGGCGCGCATGTGGATACGCACACTCAGATGACCAATTCATAGTCCAACAAAATGGTGGCACCAGGAAGTTTCAGTGGATGATGGGAAATGTAGTCCATGACGACAAAATGGCGGCACTGGACGTTCCAGCCAAAAGCCTTCTGGGAAATGTAGTACCCAGAAACACTCAGAAGAAGTGGCAAGATGGCATCCAGGAGCGGCGGTGGTTACCTTAGCTGAGATGTGCAGGCAGCGATAGCAAACGGCAGCACGCCTGGTTCCAGCTCCGGCAGATAGTAGCCGGGGGGGGAAGGGGCAGGGGCAGCAGCAGCCTGCTCCCCTCCAGGACATGGCAGCAGCTTCTCCCCACTCTCATTTCTTACCAGGTGGTGTGGCTGGAGCAGTCCCTCAGCGAACAAGATGAAGTGCTGCCCGCCAGGATCATCTTTACAGTGGTTACAGCCCTAGACTGTTCTCAGAAGTTCCAATAGTTCCACATTTGACCAGCAGAGGGCAACCCTGTGCCCATGTTGCAGGCTCAAAAGGCATAGCGTGAACCAAGAATAGTGCCTCGCTTACTACACAAGAACTGGCAGAACAACAAATCACAGGCTGAAGGACTGCCTCTGACAGAGTACGTACCTGGCCGGTGTTGAACTTCGTCTACGGCTGGACTGCTGCAATACCCAGAGCTGCCTGAGCTTGCCAACACCGCTGCCCACTGCCTGAGAGGAGAGAGGAAGAGGGGGAGGGCCACCCACAGCCATCCCCGGTGGGGGATTGCCATTTGCCAGAGCCTGCCTGCTCCTGGGGGGCTGCTGCCAGCGAGAACCAGAGCTGGGACTGGAGCTTGCTGTGCCTGTCTGTCTGCCAGCCTGTCTGCTACTGGGGGGTCATCCTGGCCACCAGGAGGCTGGCTCCCCCCATGGACTGCCTGCTGAGCAGCCGATGTGGCATTCTTGCTGTGGAAGGATGGTAACATCCACACATCCACAAATCCTTTATCGTTTCTGTCGGGCTCAACTCCTATCCTCTCTCTTCATTGATTCTACACCTCTCCCTCGGGGAGTACACTTACCAGACCCTGACTTTCCTTTTTGATATACCTAGACTGCCTTTGCTGAACCTCAGCCCCACAGTTACGTAGACTTTCAATAAACCGAAGAATTTGTACATTAATCATTAGTCTCAGTAACACTTTGTGAGCGTGGTGAGGGAGTATTCCAATCTGCCCTCTAAGATATGGTCCCACAGCGGCCAATCCTCTGTGAGAGGTGAGCGCTGCACATGCGCCCTCAGTCTTATTTAGAAACCTCTGTTTGGGAGGAGGGGGAAGTCGTGGCAGCATCCTGACAGCTGGTAGCCCACTAATATTGGTCTGCAACACTGCATAAAGGAGTAGCTGCAAGACGAGGTACCCCAGCCTGGTGACTTTGGTTCTCCTATGAATTACAGCAAGTCCCAGGTGCACAAGCTGTGTTTCACGCGTTGTACAACATTGTTAGTAGCCACGTTCACCAGTCCCCATTCTTACAAAGATGATCAACCATTTGTGTCATATATTACTATCTCTGTAAACCACCTCTACTCCTTCTCTAGCATAGGACTCCTGAACTGAACATAGGAAAGAAGAGATAAAAATCACAGCATTTGAGAATGAAATTTTGGATGCACCAAATTGAAATACAAATCTATGTACATCATCACATCAACCCTCTGACTTAAAAAAAAAAAACAAACAACACACTGTCATAGATGGACAACCATAGCCTCTTGGCTTAATTGTTCATCATATAGTACTTAGCTAGCATGTTTTCTTCTTACGTGTAGGTGCAATACCTAGAAGTTGCACAAAGTAGCTTAAGTCATTTCAACTGAGCCCAAAACATTTACAGTACCATAATTCCACCTTTAATTGCCTCTTCAATTAGGTGAGCCTTTTTTTTTATAAGGTGCATGCAGAACACTGGGCAGAAATGTTAGGAACCTAATTGCTGAATATTTATTGAAAGAACGACAATATAATATAAAAAGTAGAGTGAGAGTAATTCCAGGAGAAAAGATGATGAAAAGCTCTTCCTTTTTGAAGACTTCATTTTGCCACAAATCTTCCTAAAATATAAGGGAAATTTTGTCTCCCAACTTTGAAGTTTTCTCCCTCATAAATATGCAATCATTCACAAATGCTCACACTGAAATCAACAAAGAGTAGTGATTAATGATTCATGCTGCACCTAGAAGGTGGGATTCTCAGAGGTCTCTCTTGGGACCTGTTGTGTGTAATAGCTTTACCAGTGGCCTGGAGATGAGGGAAACTCTGTCCTCACTCTCAGGCCTCTTACTGAAAGTGTAGATGCCCACCATCCAGTGTTGATTAAGGTGCAGTCCTGTAACGTGATGGAAACAGCTGTGATAAAAAAAAAAGCCATGAGAAGCTTCAACTGAGAAGCTTCCAACACTCTTTACAAGAGGAAATAAATTAAATGTAAAATTCTGGCACAAAGCTTAAAATGTCAGATATATATTTACCTTTTTTTAAGTAGTAAAATACTGTCAAAAAAAAATATCAGGAATTAAAAGCTTGCTAAGTTGATAGAAAATCATAATATCAATGCAGTTTATCACAGGGTATGTCACAGTAGAGAAAATTAAGGAAGGAGAATCTTGAATAGTCTGCTTTGCCATGTTTGAATACATAGCATGTCTTCTGGGATATTATATAGAGTGCAAATACTGTATGATTGAGATGTACTGGGGATCATGCTCTCAAGATTAACAAGAAGGTCTAAGGCAGATAAAGAACTCCACAGTATGGCACAGTTCAGCAGTGTTAAAAACATGGAAGGATTATCAGGATGGATTTACTCAGCAATTAGACTGTAAAAGAAAATACCCAGACTCTTCACACATTCAAAGAACCCTAGGTTCAAACAAAGAAGCAATACTGGAACATGAAAATCTATCAGTCCCAAATTCTGTCATCTATAGGCTTTCTGTCACCAATGCACATCACATACTTGTAATTTATTCTAAATATCGACAAAGCACAAAAATATTTTAGCATTATTTGAAAAAACATGCATTTGATTTTAGATACTCTTTGGATCTAAAACTGTTTCAGAAATCAGTACATGCAATACTAACAGAAGCGACAGGAATCAAACTCATCTTCAGTGACATTACAGTACATGGCAGGAGCACAGAAGAAAATGACAACAGCCTAATGGAACAAGAACACAATCTTCAAATTTTCATGCAAAATGTCAATCAGTATATACCAAACAAGTTACTTTGGTTATGCCATCAAAAGAGAAACATCAAATTTTACTGGAAAAAAAAGGTATCAGTTACAAACACTGTACCAAGATCTACAGAAATCAAAGCACTCTCACGAGAAAGAAACACTATAACTGATACTACAGACACTATAATAAAGTACACTTTAACTGATGTACCACCCATCTAGGTAGTACAGCAACAAAAACCCTCTGCTGGCTTTTCATTCCAACAAGCACTCTAGATTTAGAGTGAGATACAAAGGAAATATATTAGTTGATCAAGATTATAAAGGCAGAATGTGGACAGGACTAGGGGGAATGGGGCAAAGCTGGAAGTGGGCAGATTCAGGCTGGACATGAGGAAGAAGTTCTTCCCCATGAGAGTGGTGAGACCCTGGAATGGGTTGCCCAGGGAGGGGGTTGAGGCCCCATCCCTGGGGGTCTTTAAGGCCAGGCTGGAGGAGGCTCTGGGCAGCCTGATCTAGTGGGAGGTGTCCCTGCTCATGGTAGAGGGGCTGGAACTGGGGGATCCTTGTGGTCCCTTCCAACCCTGACAGATTCTGATCTGTTTTAGCAGAGGACTTTAGAGCCCTAATGGCTCAATGGTTGGACTTGATGATCTTGAAGGTCCCTTCCAACCTAAGGAATTCTATGATTCTATGATAAGAGCACAAATGCGAATCCAGCTCTTGGCCAGATACTCAGAAATTGGTTTCCTCCTTCTTGCCATGTTCAATGCATACCATATTCAGGAATTCAACAAGATTAAACTATGCAAATGGTCTGTAGGCACTAATCCTACTACCAAAAATCCCTTTGCTGTACACAAATAGAAGTCCTAACCTAACAGGAATTGTATGTTCCACTGGTGTGCTCAGGAATAGCCTCATCATTTGGTCGTGTCTTCTCTCCTTAAAAAAAAAAAAAAAAATAAAAAAAAAAAAAAAAATTATATGTATGAAAAGTGCATCTCAAACCCAGCAAATTCTTGTCATTATTTAGCAGATAGGAAGCCCCATGCTGCAAGCAGGTAGCTTTTCTTAGTGACCTTTTACACTCTGTTTCACTTCATGAGCTCTGCATTAGTTCCATAATAAAATAGGCTTTTAAGGGGCAAAGTGTAAGGATTTAGATGCAGTAGATAATCTCAGTTGTTTTTTTCTTACAAATTCCCTAACGATCTTGCCAAGAGTTCTGTAAATGCTATAAGGGCAAAGGATTGCTGATAGTTAATCCTTTTTCTGATTAACATAATCCCATGTGATTTTTGTTTCGGTGTAGCTACAATTGCTACATGTTCTTTCACTAGCAACATCTATCAACACTTACATTGTCCTGTGTGATTAAGGGTATCAGTCAAAGTTTTCATTTATCTGCAAACATCCCAAATCACATTTGTCCATATACTGAAAGCCAAATGGTTTTTAATAATAGTCTGTATGCAAAGTTCAGGCTGACCATCAAAATCATAAATCAAGAGGCATATTTTACAAGCATGAATACTCAAATGAATTTTCAAAACAATGCTGACAAATATTTCTGAGATTATCTGTCACAGTGAGCTTTGGCTCAGGGTGAAAGGTTTAGCTCCTTTCTGTTCTCAATCCACAATGAAGCTCCCCTGCGTGTAAGCAGAAATATACAGATGTGATCTACAATCCATACCCCTGAGTTTAGAGAAAAAAGTAAAACCACATCTTTACATTCTTAAAATAGACAGAATATACCAATCTGCAGAAGCTCTAAAATGTCTAGGCTGTAATAATCTTCCACTGTGATGTATTGATGAAAAAATAGGTTTGATTAAAAAAATAATTCCAATTTAAAAGGACATACTACTTTGTTTGTACATTGCATATGATAAGGTATGCCTCAGAAGTGTTTGTCAAAGAACGTGTCATGCAGATCTAAACCAATTCTTCATGTGTATGAAAATCTGCCTCATTTATAGTCTTTGAAGTGAACCCTAAGGGAATATTCGCATATATATCCTAATGCTGATTACTTTATCAGCCACAGGAGCAAAAAGTGCTTTATCACAAAGACGCCAATTAATGCAAAAACAAAAAGCCCTTCACTTTTATGTTTCATGTAGAAAGAAGCTCAGTTACAAAATAATTAATGGGAAATGTAGCTTCTGTAATACACATTGTGAATATACACTCCCTGATGCTTTGTAAAAAAAAAACTGCTCCACTAGGATTACAATGGAAATATGTATTTTGCTTTTCTCTTCTGCCACTGCGTATTGTATGCATATCATCATCCTTTTATGTGCCATATACAGCTGCACAGCTTTTTATGACACGTACAGCCTATGTAGTAAATGATATTACAAGTCACATGAGTAGCGATTAATAAAAAGCTGTTGTAACAAAACCAATTTTCCCAAGTTGTATCCTAGAGACTCATATTAACAGTTCGCTATTTGTCTGTAAGACTCAGCTTTTATCTCCAAAACAAAAACAACAATAAACAAACATTTTCAAGCTCCTGAAAAGTCAGTGTAGGTTCTATTTTATTTAGTGTTGTTTAGTAAGTGCTGCTTAAGTTACCCTCACTTAGGACTTTTTTGGAGTATGATCTTCCCTGAAACCATCAGCCCAAGGACAGCAGACTGCTGTAAATTGAAAAATAGATTCAGATCAACATAGCTCAGCCAAATCACAGACTTGTAAGTTTGTCAAGGGAATGCTGTGTCATGCTGCTTGGTTTGCTGGGGAAGTGTTCACCACGCGTGTAACAAAGTGATAATTCGAACAGTTCTTCACAATTTGTCTTGGGAAAATATAAGAGGCTATCAAAAGTTACAGTACAGCACTTCACTTTTCCTACTGGAAATCAGCATGTGCACAGGTCTTTGCCTCATCAACATGAAGCTCCAGTGGCAGTGACCAACTTTTGAAAACTTCATGCAGATTTTAGTACATGTTTTTATTTGTGATCATGGCTAGGCTCCCAGCAGGCCACAGTCCCCCTGTGCCATGAATCTGCACATCCCATTCTTGCTCCAAAGAGCTCATAGCCCCAGAGTTCAGTCATCATTCCCCAGTTTACAGTTCTGTTTATACTGGGAGGAAGCAAGTGGTGCTGCCGGGTCTGAAAAAAATTAACAACTCCCATCTCATGTTGCTTCAGTTTGTAGAAATACAAAAGGTGTGCCTGTATGGGACACGGGTAGTAGACTGAAGGTACTGTTGGGGCAGAAATGACTGGGGCAGGACTCTGGGCTGCAGTCTCCAGGACAGAGGGATCTCTCACAGACAACTGATCTGAAGCTTAGAGGGCAACTCTGCAGCACACACGCTGTGAATCCAGTCTCACTCAGTAGGATGTAGGATTGCTCTGCCCTTGTAGGAGCATTACCTCCATTCTGGGAGCCATGGGCATGATACTCCACACGTAGCCCATACCACCTCCCACTGCAACTGCTGGTGAGTGACACTAGTCTCCTGTTCTTATTTACAAACACAATGTACCTGAGATGTCTATGGATCTATTTTTTTTTTTACCACTAGAGGCAAAAAACCAAACCACCCCACCATTCTTCTCCCCCTCTACCTCCCCCCCCAAAAAAAACCCAACCAAACATTCCAAAACTTTGCTCCTGCCCTCATGCCAAACTAAATAGGCAGATTGACTTCTTTAGGCTCTGATTTCCTTATGTACTACTTCTGTTCCCCAAAGTTCAACATTTTGAACTAAACAAGTCTTAAAGTAGTACCACCACCAACACTAATGAGGGAGATATGTAGATACCCACAGACTGACTTCTTGTGCTGTCTGGAAAACTACTGTTCTCAGGTTTCTGGGTTCAGGTGGGGTTTTCAGATGCAGGCTTAAGATATTTATAATTTATAGAGTCCTTAGTAATAATCTGTGTCAGAACTACTCATCTGTACATACCTAAGTTGAAGGAAGCCTGCTCTCCGAACCAGCATGCCTTTTGCTGATTTACAAATATGTTTGCAAGGCTGGTAAAGTTAATTAAAGTTAATAGAAAATTTTAACGAAAAAAGAGCAGCAAGAAAAATTAATTAAAAAAAGATTTATCATCTGAAAGCTGCAGAAGGGGCTGCATTTTCACATGGGATACAAATGACTGCCATTTTATACTTTAACTTCTTCCAGACAGTATAGCACAACAGACTAATCAACTGTGTCTGTGTAATATCTTCAGACTAATGATTGGGCTTAGGTTGCCAGCTAGGGATTTCCTCATTCATTACTTTCAACATCTCTACCAAGTCTCAAAACACTACAGACTTTTAAGCTTCTCATCTTCAGCAGAAAGGAAGAAAAGTTCTGTGATTATAGCCCAGCACAGCATCAGATGTCGTTTCATTCCTTGGCTTTGCTCTACACCTCCCCTTTGAGAATTTTAGCATTTCATCAATGCTGTGTGTGCTTTTATTTGTCCATCTGCATGATGCAGGTGTCCAATGGATGCAGATGAAGAGCAGACTGCTAAGTTTTGTAAAATGCTTTCAGATATCCATGTGAAAGGTAATGTAAACCCCAAAGCTTTCATGATACTATTTCCATCTTTTTGTTTTCACAAAAGAGTGGATGTAAGGGAATGTTCTGCATAGGCACAAAATCTCTTGTTAAATACATAGGGTGCATCTGCAAGACTTTTTATCTTATTTTTACATTCACACACTCAAATGAGGTATTAGTGCTGAGAACCAACAGATACAGAATTTATCACCATCCCTTCCAATAACTTTTTATAAGCTACAGACAAGTCTTCTGTTTGTTGGAATTTATCTTCCTGGGAAATGGAAACATTACTTTGTGGAGCTGATGAGAAATCAAATTCACAGTCAGTCTCAAGTTTTAAGATACAAGGATTAATGCTTTGAAGCCATAGACCTGTTAATTCCAGACTCCATTCATTGCATGAAAATTGAGCCCAGAAATTAAATGACCTTAGAAAGGATCTGCACATTCTTAGTTCCTCTGAGAATCAGGCTGTCCTTGGTTTAGAATACGATCCCAATTTGCTTACTGATGATAAAGAGTCATCATTTCTGGTGCCTTTTTTTTTTTTCATTTTTATAATACCAATCTTTAAAAAAAATAGAAACAAACAAAGAAACCAACCAAACCAAACCAAAACACCCTAGCAAACCAACAGCAACAACACCCAAACATGCCCAATACTGGTGATTACTTTCTGCTACTTTTGGACCATTGGTCTGAGCACTGCCTTGGATTCTGTCCAACCTGAGAGCTGACTCACATGCCCAGCAGGCCCTAGTGAAAAGGGAGCTTTGGAAAGTGTACAGTTTGTGATCATCCTCCACATACTGATGAGGAAGAGTTAAGATGATGCCAGGCCCACTTTTAAGTTCTCTTCAATAAACAAGAGCAAAAAGAAAAATTCAATTCAACATGAATTGACAGACAAACTTCATTCCCTGTCTTCATGATGTCAAAAGGTTAGAAGAAACCAAACACCTTCCCTTTCACCAAAGAAAGAGAAAAAAACTTTTCTTTCAGAACTTTTCAGCTACCTTGCCTCATCAGTTTCATAACTTTCAATTTTTCAACCTAGTCTCCTCAAATCCAGGGATTTTTCTAATGTTCCTGGTATAAAAAATTTAGTACTCTAATAAAATATTGGAGGACTAGGTATTTTCCTTCTACTTTCATCAACCATATTGAAAGGAAAGGGGAACTGAGGTAATTAATATGACACAATCTTATCTCTTCTCTTCCAGCTAAGAACAGGACAATAAGAGACAAGCCAATTGTAAAGCTCAATTGTTATCAATCACCAGAGCTGAGCCCTCCTTGCTCCACTATTCTGGCCTTAATCTACTTGATGTGTGAGTTAATACTACTTAAATATAATCACCAATATTAAACTTTTAGGTAATTTGCAACTCATTCAGAATTTGATTATTTACCCTTATCAAGAGTTCACTTGATGCTATTTTCCACTTTCAGTAATTCTCAGTTACCAGAAAATAAACAAGAAGTGTGCAAGAGGTTCCACAACAGTCAAAATAAATTAGAGAAGTAAAATTAAGGAACTAGTTACAAGAAAGTTTTTGTAACACTTATTAGACAATAAAGAAGCAAAACTCTTCCACAAGGATTGGGTTAGTTTTAAGTAGGATTAAGGCTATTCTATAAAACACAAAGTGAAATCTTGTCACTTGCAGAAAAGAATCTTGTATTTTGACACTGAACTGAAAACATTGGACCAATAAGGAACATTGTATTTCCCTGGCACCAAAATGCCAGCCAAATATTTTACAGTGCCGAGTCCAATACAGATGCTGTCAGAGCATGTATTTTTCAAATTTGTGTCAGCTATTTCCATATGAATCAATTTTCTAACTCTGGGCAATAACAATGCATAATTTTTTGAATATAAATATATAACAGTTCTTTGGTAAACAACAAGAAAATATAAAGATGTTTCATATGTTTATATTAATATATTATTGCCTGGCATTTTCATTAGTTCAAGCCATCAGATGACCTATATGCCATGCTGTAAAGATTTAGTAGGGGAAAAAAAAGGGGAAAAAATTAAGAGATAAATCCTTTGATTAAAAAAAAAAAAAAAAATCAATCATATCAACATGTACTTACTAACTAGGACTGTACAGGCCAGAACTAAAGAATACACTGAACTACTCTCCAAGCAAACATATACCACCCTAAAGCTGTCACCCAATTTCCTTTTCTTACTTGATAATAATACATTCTTCCTTTGTGTAACTTCATTTCCATTCCACCACTCATCATTCCACCCAAAACACAATTACCCGAGTAGCCTGTTCTCTCTGGATCTGCATTTGTCTCTATGGAAGGAGTTTATACAGGGCTGGTAAGAAACATATTGAAGCACTTAAATTAATCTTTATTCCCTAACATTAATCAAAGACATGTCTTTTACTTAATGGGTTGATTTTCTTTTCAGAAAAAAAATTATTTTTAAAGCTCAAAATCACATGGTCACATACCTTTAAGTAAAACAAAATGAAGTATGTTTTATATTTCCCATTTTTGTGAATATTAAGTACTTCATTGTTGTTAATTAACAACATACAGAAAATACAATCATCATTGGAAGGAAGAATCAATACAGAAATAAACCCTTTTTTTTTTTTTTTTTTCAAAAAATGTGTCTCAATACAGTATTTTGAACCAAGCAGTATCTCAAAGAATACTGTCATGGTCAATTTAATCTAATAATAATACCCTCAAAATAATTCAAATAAAAATATTTCTATTATATACAATATAAATAAAAAATATCTGCCATAATGTTATGTTATCAAGAAGTACAAGTGTCTTGCCTATTGCAGGCACACTCTGCTTCATAAACTTGTCAGATGCTAACTCCTCCTTTTAAATTTAGATCATTAATAAAGTTGCAGTATTTTGATGGGAGTAGAATAGCATTCCAGATCAAATGAAATAATTTGTGTTGTTGGTAGACACTTAAATCCACAGTACTTTTACCAAATGAAATAATGATTTTATAAGTGTTCACAAGCATCAGATGCATAAAACAAGAAATGGTATTTATCTACTATGTTGCACTAGAATAACTAAGTGAACAGTCTGTACATAGAAGAACAAAACACTATGATTATTTTGCATTTTTATTCTTGTAGTGACAGTGCTGTGTTTTCTAGTTGAAGCAGTTAGAATTTCAAATTGAGAGAAAATTCTCAATTGATGTGCAGCCACCATAGCACCTACCTCTCCACTTTAGCAAAACTTCCACATGTCTCAAGTTTCAGACTGAATTTTGCAGCCATCAGTCGATTGCCTATCTACTGAAAAAAAACAAAACAAAAAAAAAACCAACCAACCAAACAAACAAAAACCCCTTACATTCCAAAAAGAGTTTTCTATATTCAAGAATAAATTACCTTCAAGCAGTTATTCTTGACTGGCTGATTGGGTGAGAGGAATATGCTATTAGTCTGTAACAGAAATGTTAAAACAAATGAGTTCAATCACAAAACTACTTTACATTCCAGCAAGACAGCATTTCAGTGCTTTGTTGGTAATATTTAATCATCATCATGAGCTCTACTCATGGACATCACTAGGACAAAAGGATATCCCTTGCCTCAGAGACTTCAAACCTTGGTTCAGGCCAAGACACTCTAAACTAAGAAATTATAATGAAAGGATATATTGAGCCCTTATAGTTCAACCTGTGCTGCAACCTTAGGAGAAAAGATTGGTGAAACTATCTAGGGTGGTCTTAAGGTGAATAGAAATTGTAGTAAAAGATATCTGTAGATGTTTCCATTCTAGACACTTGAGACATTTGATTTTTACTATTGTAGACCTATGGTTCTGTTTTAATGAATGTGTCCCTAAAGCTCGATTTATCATCAGAGTTTCACATCTGTCAATCTTATTCTTGTATCTGTTTCAGGACAAAGTATTTTTGGAGTCTAGTTCATTTAAAAAAAAAAAAAAAAAGAGTTAAAAGGGGGATAGATACACACTGGTCGCATTACTGCTTTCATTTCATGACAAACTAGATATGCATGTTGTAAGCAGAAGCCTGCGAAAGTGTCTCAGCACACACAACTTCAACCTCATAAAAATAAAAGAACACAATCAGGAACCTCAGTTTTACAAAATTACTACTTTCCTTTGATTAGTTGTAACTGCATTGCTGGCATATTTAACACGATTCTTCATTCAGATAAATTACCATTAATTTGAAAGCATAAGAGATTTAAATTCCATGAAGAAGGCTATAGGTCAAAATTAAATATGTATTGGCCTATTTCTGTTGATTCCTTTATACTCAAATTGCTTAAGCATATACAAGTAATCTCAGGGAAAGGAGAAATAAAATAATTGAAGTATAACAAAGCACACAGATATAAAGAAAGGGAGTCCATTTCAATTACCTTCTTCGTGGTCATCAACTAAAGTGAAGACATGGAGATTCTTTTAAGGATCTAAGTGATACTGACACATTAATTAACTGTACATCATAGCAGAATGTCAAAGCAGTTGACACAAAGGTGATGCCAACTTTCCCTGTTCTCTTGTATTAATAATATAATTAACAAATGTAAATTCATGTAATTAGGTCTATTCCCATGTTCATCAGATTTCATTGGTATTAAAATCTAGGGGGTATCACTTGGTTAATACAAGTAAACTCATGCTATCACAGAATCTTTCCAGCTAGTACTTCAAGAAACTTTGACTAAACATTCTAAAGTTTTTTTCTGGGGGTCAGAATATTCCAAACTAAAAGGTGTAACGCATTTCTAAAAGTACCAGACAGCATTCTCTAGAGCAAGTTAATACACTAATCAGGCATTAGTGCATTAGGTTTGTGACTCCCAGAAATAGCATTAAAAATGTTAAAGTGAACAAAGTCAAGCTCTAATAGGCATTTTTGACTCCTGATTATGTACATCATACATAAACAAGATAAGCACCCATCAACATAGAGAAAAAAAGATGTTTGTGATGAAATCTAGGAAGCTGGTTGACATGTTAAATGTCATCTAGATCTTTGGCGTGCATGTCCTTTCACAGAACTCTGATTATTTTTAAGCCTAAAACTTTTAACATCCATGTACCTTACACATTAAAGAATCCAAACCAAAGCATCCTGTGACAAAAGACAGCCTTTTGTGTTACCCCAGCAAACCTCTGGACAAGGCATTGTAAGTACAATGCAACCAATGGCTGAATTAATTCTGCAGACTTGCAGGTATTACCATAACCTCATTGTATTGTGTTTGCAATATGAACACCTCAGTGTCTGCATTCCCCACCCAGCTGCAACTCCTGCACGAGCATTTTACCCATCAGTGCTGCAGCACAACAAACCTTCAAGCCTTGCATTGGTGGAGGGATTTACAGAATATGTTCTGTGAGACCCACTGGAGTGCACAGCAGCCACTGTCCTGCTCTTTCACCCACCTACACATCTTTAGACCATGAGTACTTTTTCCAGCCACGAAGTAAGATCTGGCTAATAGGCAGCAATGCAAGTGGGCAACAATTCAGTAGAACAAACCAGGCAGATCAACTGTACAGCTTGCTTTGTTACTCTATCATGTATGTATTGATGCAGACCCCTCTTTTGGAGCTTTAAATAAAGAGCTGCTTAAGTGAAACTGAAGTGGAAACTAAAGGTGGAACAAGGCCTTTGCCTAAGGTGCTGTGAAAAACAAGGAGCAAAGGAATGAAAAAGATACTTCCTGAAAAACTGCAACCACGAAAAAGGCAGTACAGCTTCTACTTCTCAAGAGACTTTTCTAAACAAAAATGGGCAGATGAAACTAGCATTTTACCCACCACAGTTGCAGACAGTCATATTGAACAATGTCCAGCTCCCTCAAGGAGAAAAACAGCCAAAACCAAAAGAACATAAACAAAAGGGAAAAAAAAAAAAAAAAAAAAAACAAGAAAAAAAGGAAAAACAGTATCTAACTTCAGGTTCTTCCAATAATTTCTTCATCTTTGGAAAAGTCACACATTTATATGAAACATATATTTAGTTTTCATTTTTCTTTAATGGAATTTTCTGTGAAAGCTAGTAGAGCTGGAAAATAGAAGCAATTTCCATAAATTTACTTCTGCTTCTTTTGAAAACAAACAAAGCAATATTTTTTTTCTTCTTGTTATATATAATTCTCTCTCTTGGCTATCTAATTTAATTTATATAACTATTTTTATAAGTCCTTTTTCTCTCTTCATATTGTAATAAAATGGAAAAATCTATTGTTTTGCTGTATTGCCTCTCTTAAAAACCTCTTATTGTTGTGTTAAATCAATGCGTATCGAGGCTAATCTTTGTAAGTGGATTTTCTCTCTCTCTCCCTGATCCTGTCCTTTCTCTCTCTCTCTCTGTTACAGCTCACTGATCAACTTTATGATGAGAAAGGTAAACTGCAGAAGAACACAGCCTTGTCCACTCAACATCCCAAGGGTTTTCACATTTCACACAATCACTATGCAGAAACAGAGCAAAGAACATGCTCTTCTTACTAATAAGAATATCTTTGTCAGTCCAAGGTCAAGATGTGCTTGCTTCAAAGGTAATCTGGAATAGCAAACAGCTACAGCAACAGCCCATGAAGCCTAGCTCAGGAAAGTTCATACAGCTGACAAGTTTAAAAGGCTAAGAAAAGACCAAGGAGTTCACCTGATCAACTGTCCAATGCCACATTTACCATTCCTCCTGGTGCTGATTTCACATTCTCTTGTGTTAAGTGACCCCGTCTGCCAACATAGCTCCAGCTACTAGCACTCCACAAGCAATTTCCAAGCTCTGCCTCTCGTTCTGTAACAGACTTGTGCAAGCAAACCAGCTGAAATTAATCTTGGCCTTACAGAAAGGGAAAAGACAAGACATGGTGTTCGGTGAATTAAAAGACAGCAACTATGGGAATAGGTGTTCTATTATCCCAGGAAATCCATTCTCTTTTTGTTTATGGAACAGTGACATATTAAGGCTTGAAAAAAAAAAAAAAAAAAAGAAAGCCATGATTTCTATTTAAAAACCATGGGAAGGAAACAGATACTAAAGAAGATGGCTTTTCAGACTTATAGATAATGTTATTTTATATGGCAAGTCAAACTGAGTGGAATTGAGAAGTAACCGATGCACTGTGCTTCATCAGTATCACGTATTCCCATTACCAGGAATGAAGAGTTCTAGTTTAATCCTTAGTGCTTGTTCTCTGAATGGATTAGATAATTTAGCAAAAAAGGAACCTATGCAATGAAAGGTCTGACTTTATTTTATCCAAAAATATTTTTACTTTTTATCATGAAGAAATAGGTCATGTTTTACACTCAAAAAGGTACTATCACAGGCAAATTTAAGGGCATAACTCAAGTCTAGACATACACATATGTTCAAAATATGAACAAGTTCAGACAGTTTTCTAAATAAGTTCCTTAAATATTAATCCATTGCTTTCTAGAACCTAGTACTGACCTCAAATTATTCATGGGTGAGTATGAGACAGCACTAAGAACACTCACACTTAACAGTCAATGTCTATCAGCGCTTTCTAAAAGGTGCTCCACTAGGGAATACATGTCACGTGAACATAAAAAAACAGCAATATTTCATATTTAAGAGGGAATCCTAACAAAACAATTATAGGGATTAGATGTAATTTATGCAGACGCTTGTGCTATTTGTTTGAACAGCAGATATTCAATGTAATTCACCTAATCAGTTCTGTAAAGTTATTTAACTAGCTTAAATTAGGAATTAAATTAATGCCATATTCTATAATAAAAAGGCTTAATTAAATAATTAAGAGTTAACTCTTCTGAGCTGGTTAACAGCATTGACGAAGAAAGAGTTTGTCTGACAGCTGAAAAACGTTTTGGGGGCAGCAAACTAGGGATAATATATATTTTAACTGATTAAACTCAGTACATGGATCTAAATACTTACGACTGCTCTGGGAACAACACTGCTATTAATAACTCTCAAAGTCCTATGGAAAGACTATAGTGTGCTCATTAAAGCAAAACGCTTATTAAGCAATCCTGAAAATGCAAATGATGCTTCCCAAATGACATTTTCTCTTTTCATTCAGTTTCATCTCTCTTGGGTTTTTCATACAGGTAGCCTCATCACTGTAGATGGAAGAAAAAAATACCCACTTTATCAAAATATACATTTCAATATTTGAAGTCGCCGTCATATTTTTTCCTCTACTTTTGCTACTGAAAAATAAAGAATTAAAAGAACAGTGAAGAAGCTTACTCATCATCATCATAGGCAGTATGGAGATTTCTAGTGAAATTATTTAATCAGAACAATGTCAAATTCATTAAAGCCTTTTTTTTTTTTTGATGGGGTTCTGGGAGCCTGGATATTACTAGCACTAGTATTATTATAATTATACATGAAAGTACATAAAAGCTTTGACCCATTTGTATATAAATTTATTATTTTTATTTTATACCAGATCAAGCAGCTCCTTGCACAGAATATTCACCCTGGACATGAAAATTAAACTAATGAATATTAATTTACATGAAGAAAAATTGTTTTAATAACCTCAATCATGAGCAAGAAGACTGTCTTGGTGGTTAGCATATTTGTAATATGGATAGGCCTTTGCAACTAGCCCTGGCTCATTCCTTGGCTGAGGGGAAGAAAAGAAAGAAAAGAAGGAGCTTGTTTAAGAAATTTTCTGCAAACATTTTACTCAATGGATGGCTGATGACAAAATACTCAGATCTTCAGGTTCTGGTAATTATCTAGATGATGGGATGATTTAAGTCTGAGATTCCCCATCAAGTAAACTCCTGGTCACATACACAAATTACAATCATATTACTCTCCCGATCATCAATCACCTCTAGTCTTTCATTAAAAGATTTTTACGTAATAACTTCACTTAGATAAAATTTGGCTTTCCAGAGGGTGACAGGCATCCTCTTAAAAATGCAGTCTAACTCACATTTCTGTAAGATTCCAGAACTGATCAGCATACATTTAATTTGTTAGCATTCAGAGGCCAAATTATTCTCATTAACGCTGGACCCAGTTATTCCTCAAGTAGATTTTACTGAACTCCTTACGTTAATATTTAAGGAGATTAGGGACCACCATCCCCGAGAGCACCAGCACTGAACTTCTGGAGGCTGAACTCCCTCCTCTCAACCTCTTCTACCCTGGTCCCAGACTTGTTTCAGACTTGGCTTTTCCTGACAGTTGCAAACAAATTTTTTGTTCCTGGAGATACAAATGGGAACCCCTCCCTAAAAAAAACCCATGTCCAACACCCAGCCCCTCATCATTGCCCCCACATCCAAAGGGGGAAAGTAGCAGAACAAAATCTATTTTACACAAAGTAGCAAATGCAATGTCTGTTAAACACAAAACAACCCAGAAACAGTACTTACTGAAAGAACAGACAATATACAGTGACAAACTAAATACCTGAAAACAATCTAACATACGAGACATGAAATTCTATGCCTCTGTTTAAAATAGAAAAGCATCCTAATAAATATGGTTCCACTGCCATCTTTTCTACTCCTTATGTCCTCATTCTCCCTGCCCTACCCTAGTTTCACTCCCCACCTCCCCTTTGGATACTTTCCCTTACACTCCACAAAATCTAAAACTGCTGCTATTTCAAGATAATACTTCAATTTAATAAGAAAACTTAAGACATGCAGAAAACTGATATCAAATTGACAGAAACATCATCTGCCTGTGCACCAGTGAAGAAAACATCTTTATAGGAAAGCCTTACTAAACCCTACCTCCAAATAAACAAACAAAAAAAGCAATCCAATGAACTCTAATGAAGTCTGGTATCTTATAGATTTGTGCCCTGTGGTTGATTAACTTGATGTGTATTGAAGATGTAAGCTCCAACTGAACCTCTTTCCAAGCCTAGGACATTTATCTCACTTTCACTGGCTAACCAAGTAATGCTGCATCTCTCTTGTTTGTGCACATTATCCATCTGTTTATTTTAAAACGTGGTTTTGGTTTTGAGACCTTTAACACACTATCAAACATGGTCAAAATAGATTCTTATGATGAAAATAGAATTAATAATTATTAGGGACAGAAATACCATGTGACAGCAAAAATCTTGTTTCACTTAGAAAACAGACTAAAATTACCAAAGTTTCTACACACAAAATGGATTTCAGCAGAAAGGTCATCTTGGATTCCTTCTGATTCTCACAACTTTTCTATACATTTTACTCCATTAAATATTTCATACCTATTAACCTTCCAAAATTCCTATCATCTAGCTCTTCAACTTGCTTCCCTGCCTCCTTTTTTAAGCTTTAACTACACAACTTTGTTTAAATTTATGCAAAAGATGCCAATTCTTGCTTAATCACTAGAGTTCTTAACATTTTTTGAGTTACAGAAATATTTTCTAACCTTTCATTTCAATTTATAATCTTTTTAGCTACAACATAAAGTCCATAGTGAAAAAAGGGATATATGATTCCTTTTTGTTCTTAAATGTTTTTTTAAATCTCTATGAAAGCCTGAGGCAGTATATTCAAGTTTTTCAGAAGTAAAGGTATTTAAAATCTTTGAATAGTCTCAGAACAGACACAACAGTGTTGCACATGATCTACAAAGTAAGAAATAAAAGACAAATAGCTACTACCCTTATATATAACCTCCATAATTTTACTCCCAAGCTTGATAAAATCTGATGGGCAGCTTTTTCCTCATTTTCAGAAAACTATGCAGTTGTTTAAAGAAAAGAGAAAAAAAAAAAGTAAACCACATGGAAAGATTTTTAAACAAAAAATCAGCAAATCTGTATTTGCCTGATAGTAGTCATAGTACACTTCAAATTATCTACCAGGAAGCCAAGAAAATTATATGTGGTAGCTATATACAGCAAAACTGAAAGGGAATTGGGAAAACTTGCCACAGTTTCATGAGAGATAACTATAGGGAATACTTTCTCAGTAAACAGGACTACTGAAGCTGTTTGAAGCTACATACACTGATCTCTAGCACAAATGCTGAAAAAGAAAAAAAAAAATCCCCATAGATAATCTTATCCTTCATTTAAACAGAGCAAAGAACATGATAAAAGAAACAAATGTATGTGTTTGGTATTCATGAAAGCTGGAAAAACTAATTTTATGATGAATTTCCTGCTATTAAATTTTTTTTTTGTCCCTTCACAGTTGTATAGATCATTTTGTTTTCCTTTTTTTACAGCCTTTTGTTTTCAGATCACATTCACCATATCGCAGGAAACAGAGGATTGTAAATCCAGTTCTCCTCGGGTGTCTAAATATTCAGTTTCAGAAGAAAAAAAAACTAAAGATCCAGTGACAGCTACAAAAAGTACAGAATATCCCATTGCTCCCTTTACAGAGCTAGTATAACATATGGTTAGCGTGGGGCTTTTCTCATCAGCTCAGACTGACGCAGAATGATCCAGTTAGAGTCAATTTGCATGTATAATATCAGAGCAGAGTGTCTACAGATTTATAAGCCAAAAGAAAAAGTATTCGCAACTTTGGGAAATGGAAACTTGGAGTTGCAGACAGCTTTAGCTGATCTTAAGTCCCACACAGCTACTAGCTAATTCTCAGTAAGGCACGCAAGGAATTAAACATGCAATTCCCATCATTATCAAAGATTGCTGCTACTCAGAATCTTTATATGCTGAAAACCTACCCTCTAGTGTTTACTAATAGCATCCATTTAGTACAGCAGGTGAAATGCTGATTAATTAATTTATTTCTTAGTCATTTCAAAAACCTCCCACTGCATTTATTTTGCATACTCTGCTTTTCTTCATCCAAGGATGAAGGCCACTGAAACATCCTCAGGGATACGATGGGACTATGGCACAACAAATGAGCATCCCAGCATGCATACATCACAGGGCACCAGGGTGCACTGCAAAAATCTTCTCAACAGTCCATTTACACTCTGAACTAAATTCAGTCACTACATTTGTATATGAAACTTCTGCCTATCCCTGCAGGGCTGATATGTGCTTACTCAAGAGTACACTTCAACCTTTGATTGCATTACCGTCTAGTTCATAATTTTACAGATACAAAAATACCCCATTGAAACTCTTTAGAAGCATTACATGAAGCAGAGAGGCAAAGAAATACTTTGATACATTAAGATTTAATAAGTTGCTTTCCTGAACAAGGGCCAGATCCTTCACATTCTACATTCCCCACTGAGAGAAAGCAATCTCAATTTGTTACAAGAGAAAAATAAAATCTAAGTTATTCATTATTTCATGCCTTTCTGGCTCATGCACTCTTGATAGGTGTTTTCTTATTCTCTTACTAATGTTCAGCTGTAAACAATGTTTTGTCAGGAATACATACTGATCACAGTTTTTGCAAATAACAAATGAATTGACCTACACAAAGAAAATAAAGGTTAAGCTTTAAGTTTGGTGTTGCCTTTTTCAATGCTGACTTGCATCAGAAAAGGCAAAGGAATTCCTGATGCATGTTATGTAGTCCTTATTTCATTCTGCTTTATGAAGACATGCACAGAGTGACTGGAAAAATATGCAAATTTATACTCAAGAATTTTCCATAGTACTCATCAATATAGTACCTCAAACTCCTCTCAAATAAAACTTTCAGGGATTTCACATAGTCCCTGGTCTTCTTTTACTTTTCTTGATGATAAAAATCTAAATTAAATGACTTGTGGCTCTGACCATCCTTGTCAAAGAAAACTTTTTCTACAGAAACTATTTTCTGTGAATTTTTTAAAGAACCTGCAACAGTACCAAGCTTCCCAACCAAAACTCTTCCTGCTTACTTGAAGCAGATGTTTTTAGTAACAGATTTTGAGGTACAACTCAGATGCAGAAGAATTCCTTGTTTCCTCTTCTCTTTTCCTACATTTTAAAGAATCTCATCAGCTTTTCCGACCTCCATCATCTCCACGCACTTATTTGTCTTACAATGAGGTGGGAAAGACCTACTTACCTACTCAACAGCTAGTTTGTAATCTGGCATGACACAGAAGAGTGGTTGGTTAGCAGACTTCTGTCTTTCTTGTTCTCTGATGGCTGAAAAAATAAATTCACTGGCTTTGCTAAGCAGTGTAGGAATCATGTAAAGGAAGATGTGATCAAATGAATACCTTTCAGGGACCATTTGCCACCAAACTTATTTTATAATTCATCTATTCTCTGATACCAAGAGCTGAACAGTTCTGTAAGATACAACTGTACTTCCAATGCACTACTTAAATGTTAATGGAGTGAAATTGCTCACATCCATATTTTAACAGGCTTAAGTACGTCAGCTTGCTCACTTCTGCAAAGAAACTTATGTCAAGAAAAAGTCTACCAGAGAAATTCAATGAAGATGTTAACTACGAACAAATTATATAAGGTTGGCTATTTCAGTGGGGATCTGGGAGTGTTGGCTTTTAGGGTTTTGGGGTTTGATCATCTCTCTAGGAAGTCTGTGTCAGTGTTTGACCACCCTTATATGTTTTTTTTTTTGGATGTGGATTTAAATATGTGACCATATTGTGATTCACTACTCAATTCTAGCTTCCAACAGTCACATAAAAGATGAAAAAGATACAAAAGCTTTGAAAACTTCTTGTACTTTAGGACTGTGTTAAATGTTTTTCCTCCTCTCTTTGTTATATGTAAACATGCCTGTTCTTTATCTTATGGTTGATTTGACTAGATTATTTCAGCCAATTAAAAGTGAAATATATGTCAAAATATAAGTCACCTACATTGTCCATGTTGGGCTTCAGATAGGACAGAATTGAGACATTTGTGGCTGCTGAAAAACCTATATACATATTTTATATATATAAATACTTAATACCAAACTCTGAGGCAGCTGAAGTCAATCAAAACTTGGACAAACTTTGTAAACCTTTGAATGCCATCAACCACAAACAAGTCTTCTACTTGATTTATGGGTTTCTTCTTCATAGAAGCTTTTGAGGCAGGCAGTTAAACAACTGAGGCAAGGAAATAAATGGCTGACCACATCAGTAACAACTCCAACAGTGCAAGAAGCAGTGGATGAAAACAACGGGTATTGCTGGTTTCAACACAGGAGAAAGAACTTGAAGAAAGATTTACAGGTTGAAGAAAAAAAAACTTGTAGTGAAGCTAAGAATTCCTATTTTGTTTTTCATGTCTAAAGAGCAAACTAAGTTATAATCTTAAAAAACAGAACAAACAAACAAAAAAAAACAACACCAAAAAAACACAAATAAAAAACACTAGTCTATAGTTTATTGCATTCAGACGAGGGCAACAAAGCTGGTGAAAGGCTGGAAGGAATATCCTGTGAGGAGTGGCTGAGGACTCTGTCTAGCTTAGGGAGAAGGAAGCTGAGGTGTGATCTCATTGCTCTCTGCATCTTCCTGAAGAGGGGAAGTGAAGAGGGAAGTGCTGAGCTCTTCTCCCTAGGGTCCAGTGACAGGATGCATGGGAATAGTTCAAAGCTGCCCCAGGGGAGGTTTAGACTGGACATCAGGAGTCTCTCCTTTACCGAGAGGGTGGTCAGACACTAGCACAGGCTTCCTAGAGAGATGGTCAATGCCTCAAGCTTGTCAGAGATTGAGAAACATTTAGACAATGCCCTTAACAACATACTTTAACTTTTAGTCAGTCCTGAATTAATCAAACAGTTGGACTGGATGATTGCTGTAGGTCCCTTCTAACTGAAATATTCTGTTCTATTCTATAGATGGACTAATATAATAAGCAACTAATGACAGGAATCCACAGTTTTAATAAGCAACATCAATAAGACCAGAGGTGAGGGTGGACTAGGAAATTATTTTTTAGATAAATATTGCAATTTTGTTAATCACCTTATCCGATTAACTTTGTCAGCCTCTTTACAATCCTCGTTTTCTCATGCTAAGCCAACAGTTCTCACTGATGGTGACAACTAGCTGTTCCTATGGGTGAGGGCCATTTGAGAATTGTGTCTGAACTGCTGCTATCACACACAAGAAAATGCAACATAAAAGAATCATATACTGCTTCTAGGAGAACAGTCACTTGACATCTCAGGTTCTCTTGGACGTAACAATATCCGACAGTCTCCACTGACTGTGTCAAATGTAGAGAAGTCATTTCAGAGGAAACTTTGTTCAAATAGATCAGGTGATTATGGTGCGTTAAGTGATGAAAAAAGAGCTTCAGAAATTAATATTTAGAAGACAGAAAATGATACAATTAACCCCTCCATCCAATTCACACAGCATGTAACTTACTGGCAATAAGTGGTCACCTAGACAAAACAGAACATGAAAAGGAAGAAATAAGGACTTTATAAAAATATCCAAATAACAGAAGAACACACTCAACCTTTCTCTATAACAGCCCAGGGTGTATTAAATTGCGTATAGCACAAGGAGCAAATTAATATTTTGAAGCCAAAGTACACCAACATAAACTCAGACCATCTATGTGCTTCAGGGTGCACCTAACAGTTGCTGAAGCTGATGAAGAATCTAAAAAAGAGATTAAATTGTGGAGTAACCACAATAATAATAAAGAAATACCAATTCTTCTTGTAGTCAGTGCAAGAAAATACAAGGGATGTGATTTTAAAACACAGTACCCAGATGAATTACTTGTTCACTTCTTTATAGAATTACTTTATTCAGTACTAAAAATCCGTTTCTCTCTGAGGTCCAAAGAATTTCTTTCATATATATAAAATGAGGGACAAACAACAAAGGACACATATAAAAAAATGTGTTGGGTTATTGGCACAGAAATATATTTTGAAGTATTGAATAAGTCTCTTCTAAGAAGGGTTTGGATAATCTTATTTAGATTCTTCAAGCACAGGCAAAAATCATTACAGGTACACCAAAGAAAGGATATCCTTAAGAGAAAAATGTCACCTTCAATTAGTTTTATCCCATATAACCAGAGGAGAAAAAAAAAATCATTACCTTGAAGTGTAAAATACTGCTTTGGAATATTTTCCCATAAGAAACTGTGGAATTCGTTTTGCAGATGTTTCCTCCTCTTGTGAGTTACTGCATTCCACAGCAGAAGAGAATAACTTTCCATACAGAAGTCAGTATCATGAACTTTGCTTCAACCTTAAGGGCTGAACAGGTGCATGCATGTAAATAAACATTCTCTCTGCTTACCATTTTTAAATCCAAATATTTCCATCCATAACAGAAAAGTCTGAGCACTAAGCTCTTTACACAATGTGAATCAGAGATTCTTTGATGATAACCACAAAAATAAAGAGAGAAAAATTTGTCTTTACAAGGCAAATATTGTGATTATTCCAAGACAAACACGTCCCTCCACATACAACTTAAAGCACTTTAACACTTGACCTCAGTGAAGCTACTCTTAAATCACAGTGGTGAAAGGGGGAAAAAAAAGTAATGTTGCTTGCTATTTTGACAAATTTTCACCTAGGATGTTTCGTTATACTTCTAAGGGCATTTAGTTATCCCATTCCCATTAGTTTCAAAGTGAGAAAAACATACAAACATTTCATAGTCTGACCTCTTATTTATCCCAAATAACCAGGGTTTTCTCCCTTTATACTTTTTAAACAAGTTTCTTGTCACTAGTTTTGCATAACCTATTTCCAAAACTTCTTTCTTTTATCTTCAGTGAAAGGGCTTTTAGATTATGCTCTTTTGCTCAGATGTGTTTAAGGTTAACAAAGAATGTCTTCACTCCCATCCCTGCAGCTGCAGAGAGCAAAGGACAAACGAGAGGCCAAAAGTCTTGTTAAAGTATTTACACCAATTAATGACAAATGAGAAATTATTAAATCAGCATTAACACAGTTATAGATACAAGAGAGAAATGGTAGGCTACAAAAAGAGCAGACACCTTTCAAAACATTTTGGATTTTGCATATAGTACACTAAAGTGCTAATATATACACTATGAAATTTCTCCTTCCAAAAACAATGGTAAATTCCTTATAGCTATATATGAATTAGAGCTGACCATCCAAAAGGACAACATATGACAAGATTTCCAGGTGAAGCCTGGAACATTATAAGCTTCACTTTAAAAGATACAAAACAATAATTTGTGTTGGTTTTTTTCCTTATATATCTGAACTTCTTAATAGCCAAGTTTTATTGAGAAAAACATTTCCTCCTACATCAGCAAACCAAGTAAATGATCCAATAAGGTATAGTAAAAATGCACTAGCTATTCTGAAGACATTGCCCTTGTCTTCCATACTGAGATTGACAATACTGAATCCCCCAAGTACAGGTTAAAAAAGTAATGCATTTCTCGGTCTCAGTACTTCCCAACTCCCAGGTTACTGGCATTATATTTGGATTTATTTTTTTTTTTAGTGTTTTTATTTAAACAACGCTTTGTAGTTTTAGCAGATATTAAAAAATATATATGAAAAGCCCAAGGAAAAATATCTGCATATGTCAGAAAATATTCTGTAATGTGATCATCCTATGATATTAATAAAATGAAACAGCTCAATTTAGAGGACATTTCAAGGCCCGATTTGAACAATTCCATTTGTCTTTATTAGTCTTGTTAGTTAACTTCTACTAACTATTAAAATATTATTTTACGTTGCTCTCTCACACAAAATATTTACAAGATAAAATTTAATGCTTACCCATCATGAAAGTGCTGTGTCCTTTTGGGGATTACCTACCACCAAAATCCAAACCATTATGAAATACAAGTCTGTTTTCTCAAAGAATGATTTTAAATATTTCTGAAACAAACAAACAAACAAAAAACCCACACACCACTACAGTAAACTCAGTATAACCTTCCTCAAAATCGATTTTTTCAGCAACTTTTCTGTAAAAACAAGTCAATGCTAAGGAAGATGACCAAGGAGTCACTTAGAAATACTTAAAGCAAAGAGGTTTACAGAAGCATACCAATCTATTTGTTGACATGAGCTAGAAGAAAAAAACAGTAGTGCTTTTACACTCCAAGACAGTCTCTATAGCATCTCCAAGCTCAATTTTCTGGACTTGGATAGTCTTGTTTAGACACATTTTATAACCTTTTATAGCATTATTTTCTGGTGTGGCTTTACATGACCACACAGGGCATTCTGAGCAGATTATCTGCTTTGTTCTGATCTTAGTTCTCATCCTACCTCAGAAAACTAACAGCCAAGAAATTTCAGATGAAAATCATAAACTTACTCCTTTTGACTTTACTTTACTTGACTCCATTTAAACTTTACTAATTTTAAGAGTAATTAGCAGAGCTTAATGTGCAGTCAAATATCTGCAGTAGTAGTTAGGAATCCTACTTATGGTACATGAAAGGATCTACACTCAACAACCAATATATAAAACCTCATTAAACATGTTGTTCTGGCTCCAACACAGCACATTACTTTTCCACCCACATCTTTAGCCATTGATCAGTGTCCATTCCCCTCATAAACATTGAACTTCTTCTTGTATTTGACAACACAACTTCAAGAACAAGCGGTTCCCCACACAAGGTCCAGGACTGAAGCCAGGCAAAGCCCCTGCTGCTTGCTTCACCATGCCACTCAAAACCTTTCCACTGCTCAGGAAACTCACATCAACACCTTCTACCTGTATCAGTCTTCATTTCCTATTTTAACTTTTCAGCTTAATTATTTTTATTTCCCCAAGAAAAATTATTTCCACCATATAGGAATTTACTAGTACTTCAATCCAAATGATGAAGGCTTAAGAAAAAATAAATGTATCTTTGCCATTATGAATAAGTGAGTGATTTACTAAAGCACATTTCACGGATCTGAAAGCTGAATTGTAGTCACTAGTGCAGTTAGTCTCAAATCGTGGCTGTAATTTCCAGTGGGATAATCAAAGGTAACAATGGCTTTGAATGACTAAAAACAAATGGTTAAAGAATTTTAATTAAGAAAATTAACAGTCATAAAATTAATTTAATTAGACCAAAGAAAACAATTATTGAACGGTTTGAAGTAATATTTCTTACTAGCAGCATCTCAGTTATTCCAAGGAAATAAATTAATAATAAATGTCAAATGCTTCGTGGGCATGTCCACCAGGCAGCTTAGTTTATTCTGATTTAGAACCAGACTGAAAATACAAGCCAGGAAGGTGCCTACAAAGGTACCTTTTACATCCACACTGGGCTTCAGTCATTGGAAAAGTTTGTTCTGTTAAAATAAATAAGTCACAGCTATGAGGCTTTTCTTTAGCAAAGCTGTTTTCTTGCTGTCGTAAAAAAGCTACAGTAGAGGTATGAAAGTCTACGTCCTTGGATGTCAGAAGCCTTCATGGAGACATTCTGCTGTAAATAAGCCCAGTGATGTGTCCAGTAACTAACCCAAGGGAAAACAGAAGTCAGAAGTTAATCCACTTACAGTAAAAAAATCAACAAAAACTCACCCAAAACCAAAGCAAAAAACCACAAAACAACAAAACTATCCCTTTCATAATCTGAGTAATGAAATACCAAAAAAGAGCCATCCGTCGTGTACTCTGCAAGTTTAACTTATCTGTGTCTCACTATTTGCATTTGTTTCTGTTTTTCAGTAGTCATTTTAAACATAATTTAAGACTTTAAGCTGTGCAAACTAACACTGTGTAATTCAATGAACAGTACTTGAAACAATTGAAGCTTTAGTTAAATTTTAAAAGTTTGGTCTGGCTGTATAACAGTTACAGGCTCAAAGCAAAAGAGACATCTTTTTTCCTATGAGGTTTGTCTGATGAAATAACAATTAGATGTTATGCTAGTTTTGGTTTAAGCTCTTTGTATTTGTACATACAGAAATGAAACACAAAGGTAAACAAAAATTAAAGCACCAAAGAATGACTTATATAGAGGTGCCTGGGTGATGAGCAGGAGCAGTTTTGTAGATTTATTTTCAGAAGCTAATATTGTTTATATAATAAACCTGAGATGCTGAAAGAACAATATCTTTCAAGAAAAATAAGCTCATGAAAACTATTTCAATGAGAAGTATTTCGTCATTTCAGATGAGGTGGCTGAGCCCTGTGATAGTACCCTCTCTGTAATTTGGGTAAAACACTGTGGAAGCAGTTGCTCTTAATAAACTTGGTTTAAAAAAAAAAAAAAAAAAAGAAAATTACATTAACTGCAAAAAGTTGCTTGTATCTTCTTACCACATGTATTTCTTTAAATTTACAGTACTTGAGAAAAATCAACAAAACTATATATACATTTTTTTAGAAATTCAAACACAAGAGAAATGCATAACAGATTTCTAGGGCAGTGAACAACAGATCAATCTTCATGAGTCCCTTCAGAACTCCTTGAAATATTAGCTGAAAATACCCAGTGCCCTCAGGCACTGGCCTCTAAGAATGGTAAGGAACAGTTCTGCCAAATAATTTCTTTCAACTGTTTCTAATTTCTTTAATCCACCCAAAAAGAACTTGTCACATGAAAGTACCTGATCAGCCCTGCACTGAAAATAAATTCATCTTTTTTACTAAAATAAAGAAAAACAATATTTGTTTGCCTGCAAGTCAACAGTTTACATAAGAAATAAAAGAGCAAGTTGTTCCCAGGCTGAAATAGAATTCCTGTGCCAGAAATGCAGTAAGTGAGAAAATCCCAGTGCAAAATACTACACAACTCTGTGAAATCTTGGTCTCAGTAATCTGAAACATCTCTTCTGATTGCCATCAAATGCAACGGTACCAATTCTTGGGTATGTGCATGTGAGCTCTGTCCTAGTGCCCCGCTCCCTGAGGGAGCAGATCCACAAGTGCTGGGGCACCACCAGGACAGTCTGTGTCCTCCAGCATGGCCACAAGATCAGACATGGGAAACACTGCTGCTTCTCTGTGATGGGAGAGCAGGCAACGTGAGAACATTCCCAGAGCTCCCCTTTGAAAAATGCCTTAAGGAGGATGACTCAAGTTCTGCTTTATCTCCTTAGGATTTTCTCCTGTGAGGCACACAAATACAACCTCAAGAGATGTTTTGGAGGAAAGAAAACTTCTCATTCTCCATCACATGGCAAGCAGCCACACTAAGAGCTAAGCATCTGTTGATCCAAAGGGCAAGCAAATAAACACAGCAGCCAAGTTGGCTGGATGGCAAATATTCATTGCCTGGGAAATAATCACCTTTTAAAATAGATTTTCTTAAGAAATGGAGATGGAAGAGGCGGAAGGCATATACATAAAACCAAACAATACAAAAGCTGAACATTTGATATATTTTCTTAAGAATCATTAGGGAAAAGGATGTTTAAAACACTGAAAACAGCAAAATTTTGTCCCCAAAACCCAGAATTGGTAGAGTGCAACTTTGTTTCTAAATCCATTTGTCATTTATCACCATTTTGCAAGATGTGATGATAGGCTGTCATATCCACACTAGACATTATCACTACTGGCATGTAACCTCACTGTTACAGTGAGGTTACATGAGCTCTACACCTGATTTATCCTCCTTACTGTGCACCTGATAACCTTAAAACATTTCATTAAGCTGTTGGAGCAAAAACATTAGGGAAAAAGAAATTTCACAACAGAAACTTCCATACATATTTGCATTTCATTCACACCTCTAACAGCTGCAGAGTAAAGAGCACACAAACTTTATTTTAAGTCACATTGGAGAGCAACTAAACATTTTACATACTGCTAAGGGAAGCTATTCCTACTGCATAAGCAAGTTAATCCATCTGATACTCTCCCCTCTGACTCCCTGTGGAGGCACACCTCAATGTGCCTTTGCATCAACAGCATAATCCTTCCTTTGCTCCTTCTGGTGTGAGTCCTGGCTCTTTCACTGAAATAGGTCTGAAGTTTCAATAAAGCCTGCCAACACTGTTGATGCTGGCACTGTCACTTCGCCATGAGCTCAAGTCTCAGACTAAAAATTCATCTGCTATCAGAAAAGGTGCTTCTCTATCACAAAGAAATAATTTTTCTCTAACTAATCTTAAGAGAAATCACAGCAGAAGCATGAAAAGCACTCATCGCTAATCTAAGGAATGTGTGCAGCTCTTCAACAATGTGTAAAATAACATGAGCCCTGAGCAATGAAAATATGGGATTATCAGAACATACCTGTCAGGCTCTAACATCTGGCAAGACATTGTACCTCTCCCCACAATGGGAAATAGTAAGATCCTTACAGTGGTCTTCTGCAAATGGGGCACTGGACACTGTTAAAGAGGCAGTGAAATCATAGAATCATATAGGTTGGAAGG